>NC_134708.1:80710056-80827556 GCF_043290135.1 Rhipicephalus microplus
TATCGATTGCCTACAAGGTGCCGAATTCTTTTATTCGCTGGACTTACGTTCAGGTTACTGGCAGGTTCTGATGGCAGAGTGTGACCGTCCCGAAACAACGTTAGTTACGCCGGATGGCTTATAGGAATTTACATTTATGCCATTCGGTCTGTGCATTGCACCTGCAACGTTTTAACGAATCATGGACAGCATTTTACGTGGCCTTAAATGGCAGATATGCTTATGTTACCTTGATGATGTTATCATATTCTTTTCTGATTTCCCTATCCACCTCGACCGTGTATGCGCACAATTCTTCAGTGCCTTACTATGGGAAAGCTCCAGCTTAACCTAAAGAAGTGCCGCTTCGGGGCTCGCCAACTTACAACACTTGGTCACGTTATGCCAAAGGATGGAATTTGCCCCGACCCGGACAAACTTCGAGCCGTAGCCGACTATTCGAAGCCGACTTCACTCAATGAACTTAGGAGCTTCATTGGCTTGTGCTCGTATTTTCAACGTTTCGTCCACAACATTGCATCAATAATAGCCCTACTTACGCAACTACTGAACGGTCCAGCTAATCCTTCTAACTGGACCCCGGCATGTGACGAAGCCTTCCTTACACTGCACCGTCTGCTTACGTCACCACCCATTCTATGCCATTACGACCCAAGTGCCCCCACTCAAGTGCACACAGACGCCAGTGGCGTTGGTCTGGGAGCAGTACTCGCGCAACGAAAGCCCGGTATTCCAGAGTACGTTGTCGTATATGCAAGACGCGCACTCACGAAAGCGGAAATGAAATACTCAGCCACTGAGAAAGAATGCCTCGCAATCGTTTGAGCGTTAAGCAAGCTTCATCCTTACTTTTATGGACATAGTTTCGACGTTGTGACAGACCACCACGCTCTTTGTTGGTTGGCGTTACTAAAAGATCTTTCAGGTCGCCTTGGACGTTAGGCTCTTCGCCTACAAGAATTCGACCTTCGTGTCGTATACCACTTGGGACAAAAACACTCTGATGCGGCCGCCCTCTTACGTTCACCAGTGAGATACAGCGCAGACTTGCATTCGGACATTAACTTCCCCATCGCTCCCATTTCCTTCTCAAGCATGTCGTCTGAACAGCGGAAGGACCCTTGCATAACATCTCTCCTTAACATTCTTTCCGACTCCACAACGTCTGCGTACCCACGCGCTCTTCGCCGCCAAGCCACACATATCGAGATACGAGACGCGCAACTATACCGCAGAAACTACCTCGAGGATTGTCGTAAATGGCTCTTGGTTATACCACGCCACATGCGATCTGATGTATGTGCGTATTTTCATGCTGACCCACAACATGCTCATGCCGGTGTTTTAAAAACATATCACTGGATCTGCCAGCGTTACTACTGCTGTGGTGTGTACACCTTTGAACAAAAATACATTCGGTCCTGTTCATTATGCCAACAAGGAAAGACAGCGGCCCATTTACCCGGATATCTACAGCCTCTACCGTGTCCGGTGCGCCTTTACGACCACGTTGGAATTGATCAATATGGTCGCCTTCTGTACACTGCCGCTTGAAATCGATGGATCATTGTCGCCATCGACCATCTGACGAGGTATGCTGAAACAGCTCCACTACCTACGGCTGGTGCACGTGACGTAGCCAATTTCGTCTTGCGACGCTTCGCACTGCATCACGGGGCACCACATGAACTACTAAGTGATCGAGGGCGTGTCTTTTCATCCAAAGTTGTACAACAACTCATTCGGGCATGCCGCACGGTGCACCGCACCTCTACAGCATACCACTTGCCGACCGATGGTCTAACGGAGCGCTTGAACCGAACGTTAGGAGACATGCTCGCCATGTATGTTAATTCCGACCAATCGAATTGGGATGCCATTTTCCCATTTGTGACTTCTGCGTACAAGACCGCGACGCAGTCAACCACAGACTTCTCGCCTTTCTTTCTTCTAAATGGGCGTGAGCCATGCTCCACCCTTGACACCATTTTGCCGTATCGTCCCGACGTCTCATAGTTCAGCTCTCTTTCTAAAATTTTGCACCACGCTGAAGAGTGTCGTCAATTGGCCCGATCATTCACTTCGAACAAGCAAGTACTAGAAAAAGACCGTCACGACCGCAACCAGCAAGTCGAGACTTTTGCCGTGTGCTCACTCGTCTGGCTCCAACTGCCCTTCCACGCCACAGGTCTGTCCTCTAAGTTTGCCCCCAAGTTTCAAGGTCCTTATCACGTCGTCGAACGTCGATCTCATGTCACATTCATGATTGAACCGGTGACGCCATCTACAGACGGGCGATGCCCTTATCGTGAGATTGTCCACGTGAGTCGTCTCAAGCCCTACCACGACCCATGCCTACTCTCGTCACCTTGACTTGCCAGGATGGCTCGCCTTCGTCACCAGGGTATTGTAGAGAGAAAGAAGATTATGTGCCGCAGTGGGTCACGCTTTTAGCGAGAGTAGACGAGCACGAGCTGTTGCCCCCAGCGCTTTGATTCCTGGGTCGGTTGCTGCCGCCCGTTTTCCGCATCGATAGACATGCTGTGCAAGTACTATTTACGCCAATAAACCCTGTTTCAGCAGTAACGTATTGAATCCTGTTGCATAAGAAACACTCAATCCACTTGAGTAATTTATTGTCAAGGTTTAGTAGGCTCAATTGGAAAAGTACTAGTTGGTGACAGACTTTTTCGAAAGCCTTACTAAAGTCTAAAAATATACAGTCGGCGGATGATGATCGGTCTAAAATCTGATGCAGTTTGTGAGTGAATGAGAGTGTCTCGCATGAAAAATGTTTGCAGAAGCCATGTTGTGCAGGTGTAAAGAAAGAGTTGGATTCAAGAAAGTAAATGACGTTGCGAAAATTACATGTTCTAATTGCTTACATGAAGTACTTGTAGAGAAATAATCCGATAGGTAATCGGAGAGTGTTTATTACCCGACTTAAAAATTGGCACTACCCTCCCGATTTTCCATTCTGTAGGAATGGTTGATGTATCTAAGGATTGTTGGAAGATCTTTGTTCATATCAGTGAACTGTAAGTAACGGTGCTTTTCAGAAATTTAGAACCGATATTGTCCTGGCCAGGAGAAGAGTGAATGAGCAAGCTACCTATAAGTTTATCAATACCACACGATTCCATGGAAAGTGGGGGCGTAGCGATCTATTTGGAGTTCTGCACATGAGGCAGGATGACCAACTGAGCAAAAGTTGTTTTTGAAAAAGTCATTAAGGAGATCAGCACACAAGTTAGTAGGAACTGGATTGTCAAAATGATATACTATATGTTGTAATATGGCAAAGAATTAGTTAGGCGACAAAATTTGCGTTTATTCGTTGAGAGCGTTTCTGGCAGTGTACGAGAAAGAAAGAGCAAGTTGGAGGATTTCAAGGCGGCAATGTAAGCGGTGTGTGCAGTCTTGTAAATCACCCAACGTTCTTCAGTGGGTCAAGTCTCGCAGATTTGTAAAGCCGTTTTTATGGTTATACAGTCGTCTGATGTAGGCGTTGCACCATTGTACCTTTTGGTTAGAGATGATGATGCGGTTAGGAATGCATTTTTTCGTAAGTTCGTCTACTTTTGCAACAAAAAGAACCCAGTTATGATGAAAAAATGAATCAATGAAATTAGACAATTGAGCATTATTCGCATCAAAATTTCTTTTTTTCTTGTAATCACATATTGCTTTTTTTCTCATTTGTCTATTTGGGATGCACGGACGGATGGATGAACGGACCGACTGAAGGCCGCATGGATGGATGGACAGACGGACGGATAGACAGACAGACAGACAGACAGATTGACGCACGTACGGACGGGTGGACAGGCAACCACACAGACGGCAGGACAAACGCACGCACGCACGGACACACGCATGCATGGGCGCTCGGACAGTCTCATGAATGTACGGACGCATGGACGGGTGGTAGCAAGAACGAACGGACGGACTCACGCACAGACGGACTAACAGACACTTCGCCGCACTCATCATCATTCACTGCGTGAATATGATGAGATTTTTTTACTGGCAGACGCTGCCTGCACCAGATTAGCGAGGCGAGAGGAGGGGGAAGGGGGAGCGACAGCTTTGCATTTGTCTTTCTGGGTCGCCATGAGACGCCAGCATGCCGCACGAGAACAAGACTTGAGCATACGCAGTGGGGTGTGGAAGAAGCCACCACCGACGCCGAAGCGCGACATAGTTCTACCAAGAAAGACTCTAAAACCAGGGTCGTGAGCCAAGTTGCTTCGCTCCGGTTACAGCTAAACTAGCTGCTTCATAGCTTGGTCAGCGGGGGATGCTCCATTGATATGGAGGGCATGACTATGACTTTATCACAGTTATCAGGCTCTTTAAGAGCTATGACTGTGTTAGCTACGTGACAATAAGGTATTCCAAGCAAATAACAAATCAGAGATATCAAACGCAAACACTTCTCATGATAAAATCACGGTTCATAAGAAAGGGAATGGGAGAGATAAGAACTATCCCGAATTTATCAATAATGTCGTAGGCCCGTGTGCTCAGATTTGGGTGCACGTTAAAGAACCCCAGGTGGTCGAAATCTCCGGAGCCCTCCACTACGGCGTCTCTCATAATCATATGGTGGTTTTGGGACGTTAAACTCCACATATCAATCGAATTTATCAATAAGAAAAGACCGGAAGGCAGAAGACCCTTCTGACTTCAAACACGTTCTACAAGAGAAAAAATATTATTATTAATAAATGTTTGTCTATGCTCAGATATTGTCAATCTGCAATTGGTCAAATGAATGTAAAGAATAGGTTAAGAAACAATGCATGAAAGTAAAGAGAAGTGATCTAAAAAAGAAAAAGATAGAAAGAATACGACGAAAAAGAAAAAAAGAGAACAACGAGGAATAAAAGGAAAAGTTGGGGAGGAAAGATAGAGGCAACAATAGAAAACCAGGCCATTTTGCTCTATAAAAGGAAAAAAAAGACATCAGAGCAAGAAAGGAAAAAAGGAAAAGAAGAGGACAAAAGCAAAAAAACCAAGAGAGGAAAAAGAAAAACTTAAAAAAAGTGAGAAGAAAAAGAGAGAGCAAAAAGAAAAAAAAATGGGTTACACAAAAAGTGTGAAAGCTATATACATTGCACTCACGAAGGCTAAAATTCTAACAAATACAGAGTACCGTCTGTCACAATTCAAAATTTTCTTCCACGGAATTATAACCATGCAATTAGGTCTCTGAAGTTTAAGAAAAAGTTTAAAGAATAGTAACATGTCAACCACAATTATTGTAAGCAACTCGACATTATGTGGCACTTTCAATCCGCTAAGTCTCATTGTATATAAAAATGAAACAAAAATCGAAGAATGGTTCCAACTCTATACGTACTTCGCATCTGCCACTAAGAAAAAGGTATTAAACAGTTATGCAAACCAACTTGACAATAATGGGGCCTGGAGAGGAGGGGCAGTAATCAAGAGTCTTTGTTTTACAGAGCATTCATTTCGAACGAGAAGTTTCAATGAACAGGCAACTCCCCTCTCTCAACAAAAAAAGAAAATCAAGAGTTCAAAGACAGCCCCATTAAGCTGCGCATCGCAAGAATTCGTCATTAAAGAATAAATTCGGCCAAGCATGTTAGCAGCACGAACAACACATTAAACGAAAACAAGAGCTTTTTTTTTCGTGATTCGACTGGGAACGGAGGCCACTTTTTCTGCATATCCCTCACTCTCAAAAGTTTGTTTGGCTCTGCCCTGTTAATTTTTTTTCTAGTTGACATTGCCTGCTATATGTTTATGTTGCAGGCTGAATATTTTTTTTTACCTAACAATAAGAATGTTTTTTTTTCGCACGCTGTGTGAAAGTTCGTTCACGATGGTAGGCGCTCGCTTCTGCCATCACGCACATCAAAACAACACTCAAGTTTTAGGGGCGAAGCTTCTTAAGCTGTGGGTCTTTTCCTCCTTTGTAGCCCCGCCGCGGTGTTACAACTGCTGAGGTACTCTGCGGCTGGCCAGCAGGTCGCCGGATGAAATCCCAGCTGTGGCAGCGGAGTTTTCGATGGAGGAGAAAATGCTGTAGGCCCGTAGGCTCAGGTTTGGGTAAAACCTCAGGTGGTCGAAATTTCCGGATCCCTCCACAACGGTGTCTCTCATTATCCTATCATGATTTTGGGACGTTAAACCCCATATCAATAAATCAATTTTCCTCCTTTGTAGTAAGTGTAGTAATAGTAGTAGCATGCCACCACTTCTAGTTTATGAATTGGTCAACAGATGGCGTTGTGTATATATCCTTGGAAACAATAGCACTAGATGGCGTTATGGGTTTTCGTACAGCTGACTGACGGACGGACTCACGGACAGAAGAACAAATGAACGCTTCACCCCGCACATGATTCCGTTGATATGCTGTAATTTTTTTATTGCCCACAACCTATAATATCGATCACGTGCGTGACTTCATTTCGCACTGCATATAAACCATTAAGTAAATTTAACGTGTGGCAGAAGGAAGCTTACCTCGAACAATCGTACACAATAATGTTGCGGACTTCGGAAATGCAATTCATGTTAAAGCCGGCGTCTTCGCCACCTGCCTCACAACATAAACGGCATTTCAAAAAATTGACGGCAGATCCACGAGGTGAATGATGATGAAATTGGGCGAAGCTCCTGGAAGTAGTACTGTGAAACTTTCTTCCGTTGATTCGCCTGGCGATATGCGTGCTTCCTCGCCGCTTCTCATTGTCGAACGTTTTCAAGATCTGCTTTGGGACGTTGACGTGCTGCCTCGGCCTCTCATTCACGTACGGAAGGATCTTGCCGACGCTGACGTGCCGCTGCAGCTTCTTGTTCACGTACGGCGGGATCTTGCCGACGCTGCCTTGCTGATGTGGCCTCTTGTTCCCGTACGGAAGGATCTTGCCAACGCTGACATATTACTGCAGCTTCTTGTTCACGTACGGCGGGATCTTGCCGACGCTGCGTTGCTGATGTGGCCTCTTGTTCCCGTACGGAAGGATCTTGCCGACGCGGACGTGCCGCTGCAGCTTCTTGTTCACGTACGGCGGGATCTCGCCGACGCTACCTTGCTGATGTGGCTTCTTGTTCCCGTACAGCAGGATCTTGGTGGCGACGTCGCGCAGCTTCCCGGCACGCTTCTGCCTCGCGTGCTCTCACTTCTGGGTCCTGTCTGCGAGCGCTCGCCGCCGCTTCCCGCGCGCCTGCCTTTCGGCATCCTTTCCCATACGAGCACACACCGACGGCAACGAGCATCGACAACTACAAACCTGTATCGATATGGTTTTGAATATAAAACCATTGCTTTAGGAAACACCTGGCGTCTTTCGTTAAGCAGCTAACGTCTTCTTTATGTTTTGCTTTAGAAACATCTGGCGTCTTTCGTTGGTTTATTTCATCAATCAATGGCTTTATGAACAAACATTTTTTTATTGTTTAATCAGACACAGGAGAAATATCACCAGGCACTACCTTGGAGGTAGACAATGGCTGCTACTGGGAATGAGAGACAGCAGAGGTCGGCTTTTAACACTTCTACTTCTACTAACGTTTCCTACTGGAACATGCCAATGGCTGCTAATGGGGAAGGAGAGACAGAAGAATTCGGCTTTTAGTAACGCGCACGCTGCGAATTTTTTTTTTATTGTTCAACCACGCAAAGGAGAAATCTCAGACCGGCACCACTTTGGAGGTCAAAGCGTAAGACTGGTTACACACTACGGCTACGACTACGACTACGAGAGACGAACGGGGCCCGCTATAAGGAGCTTTGCCCCTAAAAGTTTTTCTCATTTGGTTACGTTCGCTTTTCAAAGCGCCCCGCCATGGTGGTATAGTGGCTAAGGTACTCGACTGCTTACACGCAGGTCGCGGGATCAAATCTAGGATGCGGCGACTGCATTTTTGATGGAGTCGAAAATATTGTAGGTCCATCTGCTCAGATTTGGGTGCACGTTAAAGAACTCTAGGTAGTCGAAATTTCCGGAGCCCTCCCTTACGGCCTCCCTCATGGTCGTATGGTGGTTTGGGGATGTTGAACCCCACAGATCAATCAATCACTTTTTGAAGTGCCTCTCCAGCTTAGAGTTTTTCTCTAGCGGTGCGTGACATAATAGCCCTGAAAGTTTACGGAAGTGCGCGGAAAGCAACACACGGTGGCGCGGCGACTCTTGACAGGCAGCGCCAGCTCTGGCAGAAGTAGAAACCGGGAACGTGTTCGTACGTTTTCCCTTGCCGCCAATAAACTGCCGGTAACTTACGTGCTCGTGCAGAGAGCGCAGGGTGTGTTTGAGTCACCTCACAATGTACCGCCTGCAGAGCGGCTTCATGAAGATCTCTGAGCTGTACAAGCCCTTCCGAGAAGCGAATATAATAAAAGAAGTAAAGCTCTTTAGTCAAGTTTATGATGTGGAGCAGACGACGGAAGACGTGGACGCCTGAGTCACTGCGAAATGCAGATCTCAGGGTCCTCCGTGATATTAGTCTGCGACGTATGCATCGAGGTAAGTTTCATTCTGCCGACATGAAGCCGCGTACTCTATCGATGTGCTGTGTTGGTGATTATGAAAACTATATAATTGTTGTTTTGACGGGGTATCTAGCAGTATCGTCTGTGACTGTAATGTGCAAACGTCTGCGGCGTGCTAAAAATAAATCAAAACTGAAGTTATATGGTCCCGGCATCAAAATGTACGAGAATATTTAGTCATGTCCTCGGCGCGGCGGGAGCATGACCCACTAACGTCACCGCGAAGCAGCAAGCTGACGTTTAATCACAGCGAGTCAAGCTCAAGTGCTCGCCACGTTTTTTTTTCTGGCTCTCGTGTTATGCTTGCTATATCTTTCGCGAAAGCGGCAGTGTTCGCCGAATGCGACTTGCTGGGAAACTGATACATTTTTAAGGCTGGTGCACACCGGCAACTAGCAGTGGTCGCGCAACCATTTGCGACTAGTCACCAACAGTCGCGAACGGTCGCAATGATTGATTGATTTGTGAGGTTTAACGTCCCAAAACCACCATATGATTATGAGAGACGCCGTAGTGGAGGTCTCCGGAAATTTTGACCACCTGGGGTTCTTTAACGTGCACCCAAATCTGAGTACACGGGCCTACAACATTTCCGCCTCCATCGGAAATGCAGCCGCCACAGCCGGGATTTGATCCCGCGACCTGCGGGTCAGCAGCCGAGTACCTTAGCCACTAGACCACCGTGGTGGGGTTAAACGGTCGCAATCAGTCGCAAAGCGACTGCTTTGGCTAGTCGCTTTCTGATCGATTTTTCAGTCGCGCGACTGCAGTTGCCAAGCTACTGGAATCAATCAGTGATTCTCTATTTTTTTTTGCTTTTTCATTGCGCTGGCCTTCTGCCACCAGATACAAACGAGTGTGTCCCTCTGGGTTTGTGGCACCATGACCACCACGAAATTCTCGGCTTGGAGATGGCGGGGCGCAGCAGATCAAGCAAAGGGTCGAATTTACGCTGTGGCATTCGCAAAAAGCTGAAAACCGTCAAAGTAAAGAGAAAATAAATTGTGCACTATCTTTCCCGCGTAATCAGAATCGTTTTTAGGGGCGAAACAAAGGGAAGTTTATTGCACTTCTGACAAGTAATCAAATACATAATTCTTCTCCGAGACTTATCACGGACACACCCGGTAAACACACCGATGAACAGCAAAAACACGAAGCGCGATCGGTCGAGCACTCGTTATAGAAAGGTTACAAGAGCGCTGTACTGCCCACGCGTAAAAGAGCCCATTTCCGTTTGCAGGCGAAAAAAGGGTGCAATAATGGACACCGCTGTTCGGGCTCCAGAGAACTAAGGGGTTAATCCGTACAGAGGACAGCTTCGAGATACATCATTAAACAATTGACAGGAGGGGGTTTGGCATTGGCACTTTCCGTTTGCTGGTCAGGACACAGTGGGACGCAGTGGCTGGCGTGCGCTTAAAAAGGGGTTATCGGCAGGCGTAACTTGCCTTTTTGCAGGAGAAAAACCTCGTATGTCAGCGGCGGAGAAACTTTTCGTCGCCGCTGGCTTTAAGTTGGTCTGAGAGGTGCCGCCACACCATGTGGCGGATACGAGCTACGGTCGGGAAGGCCCCTCTGACCGGAGAGCGGCTAACCTCAGCGAAGCAGCGTCGCTTCCAGACCGTGAATATGGTGCAGAGGGCCACTAACTTTGCAAAGGCGCCTTTGTTTCTGTTCAGGGCTGGGGGAGAACGGATTTTAAAGTCCCTCGCCGTCAGGCGCCTAACAGTTTTGACCGCTGGGCACTCAAATAAGGCATGCGCCAGAGTCTCATCCGCGCGACAATTGGTACAGTGGGGTGCAGGCATGATGCCAAACTTGTGGAGGCGCTGGCGGGTTGGCAGGACGTTCCAGTTTTTTCTTCATGCAAAGTCTTGGGCGGACGAAGGGATGGCACTCCCAGCTGTTTTGCCTTTCCGCTTGCAGTTCCGCGACCGTCGCCTCTCCTCAGTGGTTATCTGGTTTCTGGCGATTTCTTCCACAATGCGAGGAGGCGGGGTCTCATCTACGTCGCACGTAGGGGCCTCCTTTTCTAGCACGCGCATGGTGTTTGCGGCTGCCTTATAGAACGCGGAGGGAGTCTCGGCGAGTGGGGCGAGCGGCCAGTCGACATTCAGGAACGATGCGTTTGTACTGTACCAGTAACGCATTAAGGCCCTCCTTACGTAATCAGGTGCGCGAAACAAGGCCCTTGCAGTCTTCAAGACAAGCACTTTGCTCGCCGTCAGGACATACGTGAGCCCGAGGCCGCCCTCTGAAGCTGGGAGTTACAGGAGGGTTCGACGTAAGGCCGCGGGTTTGCCGTTCCACAGGTAGGCACCGATCATACTTGTCAATTGCGTCGCAGTCTTGGTAGGTGTAGCGAGAGAGGAAGACGGGACGGCGGCTAACGTGGTCAAGGGGGAGGTGATCTCACCGACTCGCTAGGTCTGCTGGAGGGGAAAGGACCTCGCACGCCACGAGCGAGAAAAGGAGAAAGTCGGGGAGATACGTCCGATCTAATCGACTGGCTGTGAGATGAGAGGCTCGAGTTGCGACAAAAAGGTCACCGTGCGCGAACAGCCACGCGTCGGATAAACGAAGGTGTCGAAAAGAGTTTTCACGAGCTCTCTGGCATAGTACATGGACCCCCCTCGGCCCGGTCCCCTGACGTCGCGCTGTGAGTCCACGACACAGTTGAAGTCCCCCAGCAGGACGTGCGGGACGGGTTCCGAAAGAAGGTCGTGCAGCTGTTGGAAGAAGATGTTTGTGTTCTTCCGCGTCGCCAGGGCGTACACGTTCGCGAACCGAATCCGTCTTCCGCTGATGTAGAGGTCCAACATGAGCGAGCTGCCGTTAGCACCGAAGATGCAGAACGCCTTTTGCTGGAAGCGTCGCGTAGTAAAGACCACTCCCACTCCATAGGCCCTTTTTTAGTTAAGGAGAAGTTAAGATTTAGTTAAGGAGAAGAAGGCTTCCACCTGGAGCTCGCGTCGGCAGGTTGAGACCTCTAACGGCGACCGGAACTTAAAAAGAGCACATCACATCTTGTAAGAGCACATCTTGTAAAAAGAGCACATCAATACCCTGTGCTTGGGCGAAGGTCAGAATGTCTCGCTGTTTCAATTTGTCACGAAAACCGCGGATGTCCCAGGTGGTGAACTTGAGAGATTGCATGAGCTGCTCTAGTGGGCGTGGGGAGAAGACTTGCGGTGAAGGAGGGGGTGGGGGTCCACCGCTTGGGAAGGGGTGGCACGCTCGAAGGAGCCGAGCGTAAAGGCACGGGCGGCGCGGTTGCTAGTTGGGCTAAAAAGCCCTCTGTGATTTAAGGGATGCGTCATAGGAGCCGTGGTGCCGATTAGACGCAAGGGCAGCAGACAGCTGTGCAACAGATAAACATGCACAAACATGCACCATTGCCATGGCTTCGGCTGGCGATAGGAGCAGAGGGGGAAAGGGAGTAGGCGGCGCGGCCACCACAGATAGCAGAAACAAGTGTGGGGAAGGGGTGTGTGGCGTCATGTTAGAAAGAGCGGAGCATGCGCGAGGAGGCGGAGGGGGAAGGGGGAACTCTGTTGCTGTGTCGCGGCACCCGCTCTTTTGTTCGCCTTGAATCAAACACGGAGAAGAAAAGAAAAGAAGGAAGCTTTGGCGAAGAGCCTATTTTTTTTTCCGCTTGCGCTTGAGGGCAAATGCCCTTTCCCTGGTGGTAGCGCGTCCAATATCTGCGACTTCGTAATGGGAGGGGCGTCGCTGTCGCTGGAACAGACGGGTGCTTTAGAGCGCCGAGGCTTGTTTTCAAGGTTCGCGGGTAGGCTCGACAGCACGCCGGGTGACTTGTCCTCGCCTCTTAAAGGGGACCTTGATCTCGAACGCTCGCACCTATCGGTCGGAGCTGCGCCGGCAGTTTGCATCTCGATGGAGGTGCACTGGTCCGTTCTCAAGTGTTCAGTCTCCGGCAGGATGTAGCGGTCACAACTTACGATGGTCACCTCCTCAGGGTTGGGGGGGAGAGCCGTCGGGGGTGGAAGTGGCGGGAAACTAATCTCGTCAAAACCAGAGAATGCAGGCTCGTCGTTTTCGGAACTCGGTGCCTGAGTTGGCCCTTCTTGTTCCTCGCTTGCAGGTTGCGACAAGTCACAGGAGTCACGGGTGGATTCCGGAGAGCCGGATTCATGGCCGCTTGACTCGTCCAGGTCGCCATCTGAACAAGTATTGCTCGTGTCGTCCCCCGCTTCGGAGCCTGCGTTCCAGAGAGCGGGGGTCGCTGATACGGTGTGGGCGACTTCCGTTCCTCGGGGTTCTTCGAACTGACAGTGATCCGGGACATTAGTTGCCGTGTGGGGCCGAGTCTTGGGTATTAGAACCTGAAGCCCTGATGTCGGTTCAGTCCCGTTAGGTGGACGAGAGGTGCTGGGGTGGTTGTTACCAGTAACTGGCCGCGTCTCAGGTGGAAGGCCGCGCGCTGCCGCGAGGTACGAGCGTTTGCGGATACACTCGCGTGTGCCGTACCGCCCGCCGCATCTCTTACACTCCTCAACACACCCTTCGGTGTCATGCCCAAATACACCACATCTCTTGCAATACGCGGCTGCGCACGCCTAGGCCATGTGCCCCGGTTCGTTACACTTGCGCACACTCTGCGTATACCGCGGTATTCACACATGACACGGTGCCCCGCGATGGTTGTGAAGTTTGGGACTGGCCTACTCATTTCCATGCGCACTACTCTAACCCCATTAAGCTCGTTTTGTCGGTTAGGAACTGATGCAAAGGAAACACTTCTTATCTTGCCGTACTGTGAAAGAGTGTTAATGAATACCTCGTCTGGTATATATGCCGGAAAGCGTTATACGTTAACAAACGTAACTGGTGGTCCTACCGCTTCTACTGTAACGTGCTCCCGGTTAACCTTGAAGCCCTCTTCGACCATAAGCTTTGTGGCCTGACTCGCGTTTCGGGTACACACAAGGAACTTCGCGCCCCCCATGTGTTGCAAGACTAACATACTATCAGGTCCGGCTGTCTCTTCAACTGCATCTATAAGGTTGTCAATAGACACGTCCCCATCGGGGGTGGTGAACAGAAAATAGTTCTCCCTATCCGGGAGGGTGGTTGGGCTTGCCATGTCTGAAGGGGGCGTGGCCGCTGGTCTCGCGGGCGCTCAGCCGGCGGGACTAGGGAGGGCGATTTGTTGGTCTGGTAGTGTGCAGATTTCTCTGCACTCTCGTGCACAGGGTGGCTCAGAGACCGCTCAGCGTCAGGTGGCGCCAGGGCAGAAGGCTTCCGGGGCAGCAGACGGCGTCCGGAGTCTTTGCGATGCCTGGCATGGGGGTGGAAGAGGGGCTCCGGGTGGGAGGCCCGAGTCCAGGGGGCGGCGGCGACTCGCGGTAGTGCGCGACGACTCTGCCACAGGTTGCTTCCTTTTTCCTTGAAGGGGACCGGTGAGGCAACGTCAGCGTGACGTGGCCCCGGGTCCGGCTGTGCGACTGGCGCGGCGAAACGGCTTGCTCGGACTTTGATCTTAGCCAAAAAGACTTTGTCCCTCGTAGTAGTAGTAGTAGTAGTAGTAGTAGTAGTAGTAGTAGTAGTAGTAGTAGTAGTAGTAGTAGTAGTAGTAATAGTAGTAGTTGTAGTGTGTAACCAGTCTTACAATTTGACCTCCAAGTTGGTGCCGGTGGGAGATTTCTTCTATGCGTTGTTGAACAATAAAAAAATCGCAGCGTGCGCGTTAACTAAAAGCCAAATTCTTCTGTCTCTCATTCCCCCTTAGCAGCCATTGGCATGTACATTTAGCACTATCTGACCAGAAAGAGTTGCCACGTTATACTTGCTGGGTGTAACCTCGTTGGTTTTAGAAAGGTTTAGCGAGCGTTGGGCCGCAGTGCCATGAATACAGTGAACTAGTATATACCATGAACTCGAGGTGGGAAGTAGGCACGAAGCGCAAGCCTTAAGAAAGTGTGCGTGTGCCGCCTCTCGTTTTGTCCTTGGAATGTACGCTGGATGGTGGTGTTTCTATATGAGGAATATATGAAGAAAAGATGCGAGAAGGTGGTACTTGGAGTGTTGAATAGGTGGACGAATCGACCCACAGACAGATGCATGGACGGATGCACGGATGGCTGCACGGACGGATGGAAGCATGGATGGACGCAGGAGCGGATGCATGGATGAACGAACAGACACACGCATGCACGGGCGGCCACACAGACGCACGCATCGGCGGACGGAAGCAAGAACGAATGGACGGACGGATGCTTCGCCCCACTCTCCATCATTCACTCCGTGGATATGCTGCCATACTTTTTTTAATGTGAGGGTAAAAGAGGGCTAAATGCCGCGGAAATCAAGCAAAAAATACTTTAAGGTAGCATTAGAGTGAAGAGTGATTTTTCCCAATTTATAAATTGCTTGAAATTGTGCTTTCCCTGAGCTCGTTGGTTGCGCATGGGGAAGAGGGTTCCAGTCGCCCCACCGTCGGGGTATAGTGGCTAAGATACTCGGATGGCGACCGGCAGGTCACGGGATCGAATTCCGGCTGCGGCGGCTGCATTTTCTAAATGTATGTGGGCCTGTGTGCTCAGACCTGGGTGCAGCCTAACAAAACCCAGGTGGCCGAAATTTTCGTAGCCCTGCACTACGGCGTCTCACGTAAACATATGGTTGTTTTGGGACGTTAAGCCTTACATATCAATCAAGTGGGTTTAAGTCTACTGCTCGAACAAGACACGATAAGGTCGTTATATAAACGTAAGAGGAGTAACCCACGCCCTAAAGAAAATATCTGGGAATTGCGCTTGTATGTTCTGCGCCAAACGAAGCTCATTCACTATGTGCGCAAATCTATGTGAATGGTGAAAAACATCCATGCAAAAACACAAAAAAGTAAAAAAAAATTGTTCCGTATCTGCAAATGTTGTTAATCTGCAAATGTGAACGAAAAACGATTGTTTTGCGTCTGAAGAGAGTTAACAAAACGTTTATTTGATGTTCCGTGCAAGAAAATTGGTGCATGTTATACTGGAGGCACTGCGTCAGAGTGCCTCGAGCGTGCAGAGGAACGAGCGCATGAAGTCACGTCACGTGTGAAACGTGAGCGCTATCTGGCAGTTATACTGGAAAACGAAGTGCACGGCGAGCACGCCTGTCTTTAAGGTGATAAGGTGTAGAACGCAACTTTACGGGTAGGTGCCACCACCATGTCGTCTTAGCAAAGCGCTGAAAACACTTGCCTTTTCGTGCAAGCATTGCATGGTAGGCGCAGCATGATAAACGCTATGGTCCTTAGAAATACTTATGTATGCCTTCACTAGTATATAGCCACACTTATAGAATATTGACGTGTTCTCATGTTGTCTGAAATATGCGCAATAATTGCTTTTTTATTTGATGATCGCACAAATATGAACGCTGAATCTTGATTAATATATATGGGCGCAGCTGATGGGGTTCACCATTTTAAGTATTGTTTGGTCACTTTGGTGCCGCTTATGGTATCTTTAAGTGCAGACAAACTGACAATTGCACGGACAGACAGACCAAAATGTTTGCGTTGGAGGTCCCCAAGAAAGAGTATCGTCTTTATTACAATGCGTGTGGAACTGGCTTTACGTACGATACTTTGCTATCACGTTCCCAAAGATGCATAGGTGAAATGTGCAGATGCCTCAATAAATGCACAGGAAAGAATGCGGCATCCGTAGAAAGAACTCCTGTTGGACTCTTTTCACAGTTGTTACGATCAGTACTCTGTCAAACTGCTCAAATCAATATTTTTTAGATGTGAGGCATCTTATAGTTGGCGTCAATCTAGTGTGCGGCATGGCCACCGTTAAAACATATGCGCACACCTCTCCCTCTCTCGCCTCATAACGCTGACGCAGGTAGCATCTGCTTGCCTACGCGAAATCTCTCTCTCTTTCTTTTAGGCATTCACCCAAGCGGCTTTCATGCGCGCCCCTTTCCCTCTCTCACTTGGCAACGCTGATGCAAGCAGTGTCTGTTACCGAGTCTTTTTTTTTTTTTGAAGAAACCAACTACTCGCGCTGCACATCTGATCCCTGGCCAATGCATTCATTAGGCACTGCATCTTGACCTCCAAGGTAGTGCTGGTGGGAGGTTTCTACTGTGCGTTGTTCAACAATAAAAGTTCGCAGCGTGCACGTTAACTAAAAGTCCGTGGAGGTCTCGGCGCCCTATAGGAGTCTTCTATATATAAATCCCCACTAGTAGCAATTGGCACGTTACAGTTGGAAACACCCGTCCCCCACTGCCTGCTTTGCACCTCCCCAGGTTTCTGTCCTGCGCAACGCCGCGATGAAGACAAATGTCAATGCCACCACCATTGTAAGAGTTAGAGCTCCTGCTTCTTATCTACACATGGTTCCCTGCAGCGAAAGTTGGCGTACTGTGTTTTTATAGAAGGACTTTTTGAGCACCTAGTTGGTGCACACCGACAAGGATTACTTAGCGCAAGAAAGAAAACACATCGCACCATGCAGCAAGACACAAAAGCAAGAAGTGCTTGTCCCTCGTGTTTCTTTCACCTGTGCTGTCTTTTGTCTTGCACTAAGAAATTGTTATTAATATTTTAGTGAGAAATAGGTGCCAACTCTTTCACCATTACTTTCTCTCTTGTGAATAACTATCTAACATGAAAGTGTTTTGTGCCCGTATCTTCCATGATTTATGTGACGTTTTTTTTTATTTTAACATACTTCAGGCTTTTCACGGCCCATGCAGGAGTGGAGACAAGAAGATACATACTAAGCATCGAAAGAAAATACATACCGGAAAAACAAGAAATAAGATACAATGTCAAATAGCTTATAATTCAAAGTGGACACACTTTATTATGTTCATAAATAATTGAATAGTGTTACAGCACACAATATTGTTGTCTAGTCTATTCCAACGGTGGATAGCAGACGGAAAAAGGTAATGTTTGTGAGTGTTATCACGGCTGAAAGGTGGGTGAATAGTTTTGGAATGGTTCAGTCGCGATGAGTGTTTGGGTGTGTCTAGCAGGTAATGAGATCGTGATATGCGGAATTGACCATGATATTGACACGTGTGTATATGAAAAAGAACGACGATAAGAATGTTTTGTAGATTCCAGCTGGTGAGACAGGTGGTTTTTGGGACGACAACGAAGCAGGCGTCTTGAAACGACTTTTAGATATTCCATTTGCGAAGCTAGGTTTAAATTTAACCACAGAAAATGTTCTAAGTTTTGGCGCCTCTGTTTTGGGAAATTGCCACAGAGATGCATTCGATACGGTGTGTAAATTTATTCGAGACTCTAAACGTTTTTCAACATAAAGCCCATGTTAACAGGTACTAAAAAAAAAACCGCGCCGAAAAGTAATTTTTCAATCTGGATAAATCCGTGACATACCAAATTAATCGGGTTTGGCAAAACCAGCTGTCTGGTGTGCTGTCTGGTGTACAAGACATCTGTCTTGTGCTGTCTGGTGTACAAGACATCTAGAAATGGCTAACACCAGCCCCCCGCCTGTACTTCTCGGCAGCAGTCCCCCGCTCCATCCCAGGTAACGTTTTTTGAATCACTGGATCCTGAACGCTTTGGTGGTGGCGCACACGAAGATGTAGAATACCGGTTAGATCACTATGACCGTGTTGTGAAGATCAACCAGTAGTCTGCTCAGAAAAATCTCGGCCGGGCCTACTTCTATTTTGATAACAGCGCTCGTACTTGGTTCGAGAACAGAGAGAGCAGCCTGTCCACATGGACCGACTTTCACCAGCAGATGGTTGAAACCTTTGCCAGTGTCGACAGATGTGACCGCCCCCACCAACAGTTAACTAAAGCTAAGAGTCCAAAAACCCAACGAAACGGTCGCCATGCTCGCCGAAGACATGACACGTTTCTTTCGGAAGGCTGAGCCGCGGATGACCGAAGATAGGAAGTTGCGCTACTTCATGCGCGGCGTGAAAGAGCAGCTGTTCACCGGGCTTCTGCGCAACTCGCCAAACACTGTAGAGAACTTCATCAAAGAAACGTCGGCAATCGAGCGGGTACTTCACCAACGCTGCCGACAATATGACCACTTGTGCAGCAGCCCCCAAATTCAGGCCGCTGCTGTGACGTTTGACAATCATAGCTCCTTGCGTGACATGATTAGAGAGATTGTTCGTGAGGAACTGCAGAGGTTGCGGACTCCAGTAGTCGATACACCCACGGCATCTGTCGCTCAGGTTGTCCGTGACGAAATCCGCCAAGCATTCTCGACAGCTGATCCTGCCCCCGAGCAACGTCCCATGACGTACGCCGCCACCCTTCGAAGCTTCCATCCGTTCCGCCTTCATACGACACGCCACCTGCAACCGTTCCTTGGTCACCACCACAGGGGGAGACTGTGGCGCCCACCCATCCAGCCCCCGTACGACCAGTCGTCTTCTGGCCTGCCATGGCCTTCGACACGTGACGAGTCGTCACGGCATCCACAGCTTCGCCGAACAGACACCGGGCGCACTGTCGTCAGGCGTTCACTCTGTTTCAACTGTGGAGGTGGGGGCCACATAGCCTGCTACTGCTGACACCGCGCCAATCCGTTTCACCCTCCGAGGCCACGGTTTGACAGAAAGTGGTGTTGGGCAATGTAAAATTGTTTAAAAGAACTTGAAGTACTACGCCTTGCCTGCTGCACTGAAGTATCCCGGGAAAAAAAGAAAGAAAAGCAAAGAAAGAAGAAAAAAAAGAAGAAAAGAGAGAGAGAGAGAGAAAGATAAAGAGAGAGAGAGGACTAGCACTCGCGAACCGACGGCCGTGAGAAGCGGACCAGCAAAATCAGGGGATTTATTGTCTTTTAGGTAAGATAAAAGAGAAAGATAAAGAAAACGTATACGGTAATTAGTGTTCGTCTTGACTAACAGTTTTCCTTCAAGTGTCTACTATATACATAATGATTGTATCTTCATTCCTCTTGATTAACAAAGCTTCCATTTTGTTGTTCTTCAAGTCGTCGTGTCACTCTTGTTCTTCTTCCCGTTTGTTTTCATGATGTCTTTTCTCCCATCTTCTTTAGGCTGGTGGGTTAATTCCTATCAAACTTACCCTTCTCTAAGGTCCCCTCCTTATTGCTCAGGCTCTTTATTCTGGATTTAGCTTCAACATAAATACTTATACATGCACATGTATATAGTATTCCTCTACATATATATATATATATATATATATATATATATATATATATATATATATATATATATATATATATATATATATATATATATATATATATATATATACATAGATTTGCACGACGACGTAGACATGACATAACAAATAAAATGAATTTGTATAAGGATTCGAATTGATTGCTTGATTCCCCCCTTTTTCCTCTGGTGTTTTTTTTAATTAATTTTCTCTCTCGTTCTTCTTGCTTTGTCTTTTTTTTTCTATATTGCCGGTTTTTTCCTTTCCTTTCTATCTTTCTTTTTTTTCAGCTGTCATACTTTCTTTTCTCTTTTTTTCATATTTTGCTTCTCGTTTTCTATTGCCTATATCAACCTACAAATAGGTATACACATACATATATACAAACACAAATATAAACATATAAGGACCTATACACATTAACATATGTAGCATAAAAACATACATTTATAAACATGATATATTCTCATGAACATAAACACCCAAGTATGCATACATACATAATTTGTATCTAATTAAGTATAGTTGATTGTATTAGGTCGAGGCTTCCTTGATGAGACGGTGGGCTATTTCTACCAATAATAGTATTATCTTATGCATATATGGTCATATAACGGATATATATACTCATCTGTATACACAACACACTTACACACACACACACACACACACACACACATATATATATATATATATATATATATATATATATATATATATATATAGTGGGAGTAATAATTCAATGGGCCAATTAGTCTTCGTGGCGGTATGGGATATGGCACAACGGGAGCGTTGCCAATAAGGATAAATATATTTATTTCCCAACAGTTTCGGGAGGGGTCCTTCCTTCATCAGGGGATGAGTTATGCTGACATGAACTTCCAAACTTCGTTGCTGCCGCGTCCCTCTCGCCTTGAAAGATGTTTGCGAGAGTGAGAGGGAACTAAAACAAGAAAAAACAGAGGGGGGGAAGAAAAAAGACGAAAAAATAAAAAAAAAACAAAAAAAGAAAGTAAAAAAGAGGAAGAACCACTGTCAACACTGAGAACGAAACCAACTGTCCGTGTACGTCCACATACGGTTCTTATCACGTGCTGTTCAGTTCTCGACGTGTGTCGGGCCACCCAAGATTGTCGCAGCGGTGGCGGAAGGGTCCGTGACTGCGTGCGTAAAGAAAGGGTTTTCCCTTAATGGGTCGGTTGGCGTGCGGCGTGCGTAAAGAAAGGGTTTCCCCTTAATGAGTCAGTCGGCTCTTTACCTTTAATCTTCGTACGTTTCCCTTCAATGCTCATCAAGTGGTAGGCGAACGTAAACACTTTGTATGTGCATGTGGAAGAAAGAAAAAAAGGAAGAAAAAAAGAAGAAAAACAAAAAACAAGAAAGGACAGTGTACACGTACGAGTCAGTCAGAAAAAAGCATGGTCTCCAGCTATCAATCTTTGTCGCCAGTTTCTTCCTGGCTTACTTCTCGGAGGCAGTTGAGTTTTCCGTGGTCCTCGTTGATGCCGGCTACTAATGTTCGAAATTTGAAAATAAAATATGCCTCACGCTGTTCGCGCTCGCGCCTGTTTGAGAAACCGGACTGCAAAAGAGTTACGCTGATATTTTCAAAACTGTGGTTTGGCAGGCGCAGATGTCTAGGCATCTGCGCCTGCCAAACCACAGTTTTGAAACTGCCAAACCACAGTTTTGATCCTTCTCAGATATTGGCAGCTGAAGGGAGATATGGAGGCCTTATTTGAGAGGCATATGTGGTACTGAGACAGGAAGATGGAGCGAGCGAGCCCGAAAGCCGAGACTTTGGTTTTACTGGTGATTCTCCAGTCTCTGCTGACCTCCTGTGTTTTGGAACCAATTATGGTTGATGTTGTTGAGTCTCGGTGTTGTCTTCCCTCTCTTGTGTTGAAAAAAAGGTGTACTTATATTTTCCTCGGTGTTGATGCCCTTTCTCAGATAGGTCCCTCTTTTTTTCCTTCCTTGTTTTCTGGTTTTTATTCATTCTTTCTCTTTTTTTGACAGAATCGCACACTGGAATTCTTTTTTTCTTATTTATTGTTAATAATATTCTTTATTTATATTTTTTCCCATTTGCCTAGGTCGATTTATATATTTTTTATTTTACAATTTACTCTTTATGATGTCTACCATCTCCTCTAGAACCGCCACGGCCTGTACATTATCAATGAATTCATACTTTCTTGTGGGGTTTTCACAAAACGTTTTCAACATTTTTCTATGTTTTTATGTTAGTTTACATTCCTTAAAATAGTGATCCAGATCAATTTCTTCCATATTACAAGGGCAAAGCCTATTTCTTCTTATACCGAACCTGAGCAAATGATGAGGGAACCTTCTATGTCCTTTGACAGTCGATAAGCCAACGACTACGTATCCCGCCGTGGCGATGTCGGTTCTCAAGGACCTCTGGTGACTTGACCCCCCTTCGACGGCTGCCGTAACAATGATGACGAAATAACTGATTACCAGCCAGGCTTCCGACATCGACCACGCTCCCCTTCTCCTGCCCAGTCACCTTCGTTGCAGCGCCGCACTTTTGCCGACACTAGAGGAGTAAGGTCATTCAACCCACACCGGAAAAACTGAATGCGGCGACTTCAGGTAGTAAGGTTGTATGCTGTCAAAACAAAAAAAAGCCCCCATTACTCCTACCTAAGGACGCTGTAGAGCCGACAAGACGTAATACCGACGAAACTGTGACCACAGGCCTTACCATTCTTATGGACGGACAGCAAGTCAGAGCTTTTGTCGACACCAGGACCAACTTCTGTATTATTAGTGATGGTCTTGCCGTACGCCTCAAGAAAGTAAAGACAGCGTGGACGGGACCTCACCTAAGGACGGCAGGCAGCCAATTACTAATGCCTGTCGGAATGTGCACAGCAAGGCTCGACATCGGTGGCTCTACTTTCGTGGCGACGTTCGTCGTTCTCGCTTCAAGCTGTAAAGACCTAATTATCGGAATGAATTTTTTGAGAGAACATGGCATCATCATCAACGTCCCTGACAGTGTCATAACGTTTCGCAACAACAGCCCTACTTTAGTCGATTGCTTAGAGCCGAGACATAATCCTTTACGTCTGACGGATGACGATATGGTCGTCCCGCCACGATCGTGCACACTTGTTGTTGTGGCAGGGATAAGCCCTTTGACGGCGACGGTATTGCCGACCAAATAAGCTCACTGATCTCTGACCACGGTATTTCAGTTGCTCGAGGTCTTGTCACTGTCACTGCGGGACGCACAAACTTGCTGTTCAGCAACTTCAGTGCTGAGCGCCGACACCTCCTGAAGGGTACAGCCGTCGCTTACTTTGACAATACTGCAGAAATCCAAGGCAGCTTATCGGCACTAGACGAAACACCTCAAGAAAAATCAGTACCTAATCTTGGCGTTGGTACTACGTTGTCAAGGGACGAGCGAACGAGACTTCTTGAGCTGCTAGCTGAATTCCAGGACTGCTTTTCATCGACATCATGGGTCAGTCGAACGCCACTAACAAAGCATTGAATAATTACTCACGACGCAACAAGGCCTACACACCAGAATCCTTATCGTGTGGCTCCAAAGGAACGGGAAGTGACACAGCAACAAGCCGCTAAAATGCTTGAAGATGATGCGATTCAGCCATCACAGAGCCCGTAAGCATCGCCTGTAGTACTAGTAAAGAAAAAGGACGGTACCTTGCGTTTTTGCATGGACTACAGGAAGCTGAATCAAGTGACTAAAAGAGATGTGTATCCGCTTCCACGTATTGATGACTCCGTCGACAGGCTTCGAAACACTCGCTACTTTTCTTCAATGGACCTAAGAAGCGGATATTGGCAGATCGAGGTAACCCCAAGAGATCGGGAAAAAAATCACTTTTGTGATGCCGGATGGTTTATATGAATTTAAAGCTCTGCCCTTCGATCTGTGCTCAGCACCCGCTACTTTTCAAAAGATCATGGACACTGTACTTTCGGTGTTAAAATAGAAGACCTGTTTAGTTTATCTAGACGACGTCATAGTTTTTTCCCCAACATTTGACGAGCATCTCAAAAGGCTAGAATTTGTTTTACGAGCCATACACTCCGTGGGCCTCACATCAAAACCAAAGAAATGTCACTTTTGTTTTGAAGAACTGCTGTTTCTTGGTCATGTCATCAGCTGCACCGGCGTTCGGCCTGATCCCGAAAAACTTGCGGCCGTGGCACAGTTCCGAGCACCGTCCGATAAGAAATGTGCTTTCTGGGCCTGTGCGCCTACTATCGCCGGTTTATTGCCGACTTCGCACGGATTGCCTCGCCGTTAACTTGCCTCTCTAGAGACGACGCCACCTTTGAGTGGAACGACGAACTGCAAGCAGCGTTTAATGACCTCCGCCAACGTCTTCAAGCACCTCCAGTGCTTGCACACTTCGACGAGCAAGCGCCAACAATGCTTCACACTGGCGCAAGCAATGTAGCTCGGAGCTGTGCTTGTGCAGTGGCAAGAAGACACGGAGGCCAATTATTCAACAAGTGAAAAAGAATGCCTCGCAGTGGTCTAGGCAGTTATGAAATTTTGCCCGTATTTGTATGGCCGCCCCTTCAAAGTTATTAGTGACTATCATTCACTCTGTTGGTTGACTAATTTAGGAGATCCAACCGGCCGAATAGCGCAGTGGAGTCTGAAGTTACAAGAGTTCGATATGATGGTCATACACAAGTCTGGGAAGCGACATATGGACGTCGACTGCCTGTCTCGATCACCAGTGCAGTCATCTTCTCTTACTGACGACAACGATATAGCTTTCCTTGGTGTTCTCGACGCGTCCACGATTGCCCAACAACAACGATTCGACCCGGAATTGCTTGACTAGATTAAATACGTGGACGGACGTTCTTCGAGGGCACTCAGAGTCTTTGCAAGGTCATTATCGTCGTTTTGCTTACGCAATGGCGTCCTCTACAAAAGAAACTTTCCATCCATCGGAGCTCTCTATTTGATCGTTATTCCTGCACCCTTTCATACTGAAGTGCTTCAAGCATGTCACAATGAGCCGACGCCTGGACATTTAGGCTACACTCGCTTATTGGCAACAGTAAAGCAGCGATACTACTGGCCACGACTCACAACAGCCGTCAAGCACCACATTCACACTTGCCTCGATTGCCAGCAACGCGTCACCTTCAAAGAAACCCGCCGGTCAGCTGCAACCAGTTCAGGTTCCACGTACAGCGTTCGACCAGATAGGAATGAATATTTTGGGACCCCTTTCTACTTATACTGCAGGGAATCGCTGGGTTATAGTCGCAACAGACTACCTAACCAGGTATGCCGAAACAAAGGCTATTCAAAAGAGCACCGCAGCAGAAGTGGTGAGACTTTTCCTAAAAAATAGTGTGCTACGCCACGGTGCCCCGACTATTGTGATAGCAGACCGCGGAACAACATTTACGGCAGCTCTTTTAGACCACGTCCTGATGCTAAGTGGAACGACTCACTGTAAGACCACTGTGTACCACCCGCAAATGAATGGATCAACAGAGTGCCTAAACAAGGCGATTGAAGACATGCTGTCAATGTACGTGGATGTCCAACATAAGAATGAGGACGAAATTTTACCCTATATCACGTTCGCATACAATACGGCTAAACAAGAAATGACTCGGGTGACTCTATTCAGCTTGGTTCACGGACGGGAGGTACGGACAATGCTGGAAGCGATGTTGCCACATGAATGGGACGCCACCGACACAGGCGCTGACGTGTTCACTGAAGCGTGGAAGAAGCTAGGCAGCTCGCTCACTTACGGATCCGCCAGCTACAAGACTACGACGCAGGCCGCTACAATGCTCGCCATACAACAGTAATGTACGAAATCGGTGAAAGAGTGTGAGTTTGGACACCCGTACAAAAACGTGGACTGTCCGAAAAACTGCTAAGGCGATTTCGGGCCATAGCGAGTATCGCGCCAGCTAAGTGACGTCACCAACGAGGTTGTCTCCGACAGTCCCCACTGCCCGAGGCGTCGCCAGCACCAGCCTGAGGTCGTGCATGTAGTGCGTATGAAGCCGTATGTGAGCGACTGACTGCACGTTAAAGAAATACGGTGGGTCCGAATCAGCATCGGCGTGATGCTCCTATAAGGAGGGGCAAGTGACACAGGTGTATATGAAAAGGAATGACAAAAGGAATGTTTTGTAGATTCCAGCTAGTGGGTCAGGCGGCTTTCGGGACGACAACGAAGCAGGCGTCTTGCTGTACAGCTGATCCTCAACACACTCTTTTCGCTGCCGTAAGCTGTTGTCATTTTTTGTTCACGTTGCACTGCGACAATTTAATTTGTATAACGTAATTGGTATAACGTATAACGTATAAATCATATAACGTATTTTCGTAACGGAAATCCAGAAAGAAAACATCAGTCATCTCCCAACAAATTTACAATAATTCTTCCAGCGTGCTCCTACAAGCGTAGAAAACATATGCGCAGATCTTCTGACATAAAAAAAATCCTTAAATTGCATTACCCGAAAAATATTTCAAGCACAAATTATACTGATTCTTTTAACCTGCAAAATTGCCGCGAAAGTTGAGAGGGTTTCGCGATGACCTTCCAGGTCGGTCTCGCTCGCACAGGAACTAAGCGACCAGACACGTGGTTGTGAATGTTGGCGTTTAACGTTGCAAAAGCAAAACCAGCTACATATAAACAATGTTTAAAGCAAATTTTATTTTTAAAACAAAACGTAATCACATCGCTAAAGAATTGCATTGGTACTACTTCTTCACAACATGACAGCAATGAAAGGACCCCTAAACCACCGAACGACGCTCGCGTGCTTCTTTCCTTGGCTTTCCTCTGTCGAGAACAGCTGGCATGACGTCAAGTGTATCATCAATTGACGCTGTTTAGAAGAGGCGCTGTTATTGGGCGAAAGAAAACCTGTTCTCTGCTGACATATGCACGCGCTTGTTGGGTTTCCACCTCGAACGGTGAGGAACTGCACCAGAAGAGGTGGTAAAACGAGCCGATGAACTTAGTAATAGCAAAAAAAAGAGCGAAACGAGGAAATGCGTGGAACTTCTCCAGCGGTCACCGAAGACTCATTGACAATAGAGTTTTCTAATATTACCTAGAGGGGAGTCTGACACATCGACTGTTCAAAGAGCATGGGAATAACGAGTAGTACACTGATTTTCCTAGTGTTCATACTTGCGGGTGGTGAATCACACTCGCTGCTTGGTTGATTGCTGGTCTTGGTTTCGTTATGACAAAAAAAAAGAACGAATCCTTTTAGATTTCGTGACCCGATTTGAAATGCTTAGCTTAAAAGAATAGGATGGTCAAGCGCAACCGCTGAACAATTGTTGATTTTTCTTCCGTGAGACAATAGCTCCTAGCTACGCAAATGCAGACGGAGCCAGAAGCAGGCCAGAAGTATGAAGGTTAGACAAATCTCTGTACTACCCGTCGTCCCCATGCTCGCTGAAGCGCCGTGCATTGCAGCTTCCATAGACACTAGCGCCAAAGTTTCCTCTAGTGTAAATTAGGAAACTGTATGGTTCACAAATGCAATGCTACATTCACATTTCGACCTCGGGTGGCCAGCTATCATTGAACAGCATGCCTCATCTCTAAGTGAATACGTCAGTCACTACCGAAATAGCCGCTCGACGGGTGAATTAGTAGTAAAAGTAGTAGTAGTAGTAGTAGTAGTAGTAGTAGTAGTAGTAGTAGTAGTAGTAGTAGTAGTAGTAGTAGTAGTAGTAAATATTTATTTAGAAAAAAATAGAGTTTGCCAGGAGACCAGCCTCTAGTGGGTCAGCCTCCCTGCAGTACTAGGTGGAGTCCCTAGTCAGGGACCCCATTGGTCGTGGCCGCTGTCCTGGCACGCTGGATCGTGGCTCGTTGGGCCGCAATGTCCTGGCAACCGAGCAGGGCCGCCTCCAAGTTTTCTCTTGTTGGATTTGGTTACGGGGGTAAAGAAGGATTGAGCTGGCTTGCCCATACCATGTGGTAGGTGTCAGCCACCTCCGCACAGTACTGGTAGAGGCCGCAAAAGGAAGAGTAAAAGTGTTTGAGCGCTGCCGGGCACAGTCAAGTATGGGTAAAAAGCCGGAGAAGAATTCTCTCGCCCGCCTTCCTATGTCCTTTGCAGGGCGGAGGAAACAGTGGTGGGAGTCCCGGTAATGGGTAATTATCTCTCTATAAGTTAGTGGTGCATTAGATGACCCTCGTAATTACACCCGCCTGCTAGGCCAGCAGCAGTCTGCCTTTGCGACACAAGGCTTCCCTCGGGAATGTGGCGCCTACGAGCCAAAGGTATTTTTCGTAAAAAAATGGGATAATTGTAATATGAAGTAATTAGTAACGTGAGACATGCGGTTACCGAAAGATGTTTGCGAAAGTACGTTACACACTGAAGATAGTTATAGCGCGAGAACAAAACGACGACACAGAGACAAGAAGGACACGAAAGACACAGCGCTCGTGTCTTTCTTGTCCTTCTTGTCTCTGTGTCGTCGTTTTGTTCTTGCTCTATAACTATCGTCATGCCATACCATCTAGCCCAAGCTGCCACACTTCTAAGTTACGCACTAAAGTTACGAAATGGTAACGAGTACAATAAGTTACCGACAAAAACTAAATGACAGATCCCACGTACAATGGGAATAGATTATACACGAAGTACGAGTGAGGAACGTTGTTGTGGCGATTTAAAATCAGCAAAACGTTACGAGGCGAACCTAAATTATACCTTACATGACTTCCATGTCATGATCATCATGTTCGCGCCTGGCATTCTTCGTAGTCTTCGTTGTCTATTCACGTTATTTATTACCCAAATTTGTATACGTGAAGCTAGTAAATTGGCCGCAAGCACGCTATGAGAGTAGCATGTAGTCATGTTTTACTTGACAAGCATATCTTGATTATCATGTTTGGACACGTCATTTACCTTCGTCATTCACTAACGTCACGTAATACCAAATTGGGTGTAAGTGAAGCCAGCGAAACGACCGCGAGCACTTCATGAGCATTGCATGTAGTCATGTTCTTACATGATACGCATGTCATGATTATCATGTTTGTACCAGTCATATACCTTTGTAATCCATTCACGTTGCGTAATACCATATATGGTGTATGTTAAGCTAGCGAAACAATCGCGAGCGCATCATGAGCGTGGCATTTAGTCACGTTATATGAGACGCATGCCATGAGTTTCGCGTGAGGGCCTGTCACTTGTGTTCGCCATGCAGTCTTGTCATAGCATTTTTGCGATATGTCATGTGAACGAAACTACCGCAGGAGCAGCAAGACAAGAACATGTATATCATGACATTCATAACGAACATATCATGATTCTCATGTTTTACCCATCAGTTATGCTCATAATACAGTCACGTTATGCATACCAAACTTGGTATAGATCCGATTATCTAAACGGCCAGGAGAGCTAAAAGTCGTAGGCGGCTGCATAGATAGATAGATAGATAGATAGATAGATAGATAGATAGATAGATAGATAGATAGATAGATAGATAGGTAGGTAGGTAGGTAGGTAGGTAGATAGATAGATAGATAGATAGATAGATAGATAGATAGATAGATAGATAGATAGATAGATAGATAGACAGACAGACAGACAGACAGACAGACACGGTCAAACTCGTCTAAGTTCGCTAAGTGTTTCGTATTTAAAAATATCGCATTACGGGTGCGGCGCCACTTGTTACGGATGACCACCAACACTGACCAGAACCTTGCTAAATGGACGTGGTGTCTGCATAGCCCTCTTTTTGGTAGCCTAAGAAATGGCGCCGTGTTAGCTTTAAAATGCCGAAGACTGCCGTCAGGACTTCCAAGGGACAGGTGCTTGGCTCCAGCAAAAAGTTTCGTGCGCATTTTATCATGAGGGCAGCTGGAGTAAATTCGTCGTATAGTGGCGGGGGGTGTGTAAAGCGCGCATGTTGCGTTTTGGGTATGGTTTGGTAATGCCCATGTTATTTTGTCTTTATTGTTCTTATTTATTGATTGACGGAGAAGTGTGGCCTTCAACAGGTGGTTGGGCACTGATGTGTGATCCAGCGCTTACATATACGGGGTGGCCAGTGGACGGTTGTGCAGCTCGAGCGGTCGGATTTTACTAGCAGACGCTGCCAGTGTTGGCCTTGCGAAGCGACAGAAGGAGGGAGGGGGCAGACAGTTGTCAAGGCACGCAAGCATGCGACACGATACGCGAGGCCCAAGTATGCACAGGGCTGGTCGAGCCTCACCAGAGAAGGGTTGGCAACCATGGTGCAGTATTTGGCCACCATACCTCCCACATGAACGCTAGAGCTTGGTAATCAAAAACCAAGCGTCGAATAACAGATTCTTTGTTTAGATTAGAGAAAGCGGGGACATCGCGTATGCGAAGACAACGGGGGTTTGTCTGCGTTGCTGATTGACCACTGGAGCTGGGGAAGGCCAGCAACAGTTAGAACTAATGGAGTATTTAAACCAGTTATTCACTCTCCTGTATAGAACCGGAAAGCTTCGTTTCGCGCTTGGTCTAGGCTGAACGACATCCGTGTTTCTAAACGGGCCATATTAAGCACGCGTGGTACCAGGAAAGTGCCTGTCTTGCAGTTTTTGTCCTTGCTTATCATCGCAGCTGCGATAACTGCTTTGAACGTAGCAAGCGCTGTCAACTGTAATGTAGCTCAAAAATCGCGTTATACTGGAAATCGGTGCATCTTATACTGTGACTCTCATTTGATGGTATGACGACATACCGATAAGATTTCGCTTGTCTTATTTTTTCTTCCCCTTTTGCCTAAACCATTCAGAACGCTTTCGAAAGCTAAAGCAGTTGCGACATACGCGGCGGTAAAGAACGGGTAATCCGGGTTTCCAAAAATTACTAAAGGAGACACTAGCGCAGCGATCGTACCGTGACTATGAAAACGATGGGTAGTACACAGATTCGCATATCGTAGTTTCGGGTGCTGAATCACACTTGTGGATTTGTGTATTGCTGTGTTAGGTTTTTTTTTAAAGAAACAACAGACCCTTTGAACTTTATTGTCCGATAAGAAGTGGTTAGCGTTGAAGATTAAGGGGGTGAAGCGCAACCGTTCCACATTCACCGATTTCCTTTTCGTTACAGAACAGTTCCAAGCCACACGAACCCAGAAGTGTAAAAATTAGACAAATCCACGTATTGCCCATCATTCGCATGCTCGCGTAGCGCCATGCGTTGCAGCTTTCCTAGACACTAGCGCCAAAATTCCTCCTAGTGGCTATATAATAAGATATGTGGTTTAAAAAACAGGAGAGTCGTTATGTGTGCTGTGCATGATCACACGTGTTGTATTTTTGAACGGCTCGTAACGTTCCGTTAACACAAGGCAGTAGACCCCTGCATTACACTAACTGAACTTCACGTCCCCTCCCACTTTGGTGGAATTTTGTGATTGCGATAGCGTCACCGCATACATTACTTATTCTCATATATCTTGATTTCGACAATGACGATGATGCATGAACTCTAGTGAAACTAACTCTTTAACGCTGTCGGGTTAAAAGAAGAAAGGCCGAGTAGCGGTGTCCGACATGGTGTACGTAAAGCAGTGGCAGAAAACAAGCCCGCTCTAAGGCCAACGGTTACCGGATGTGGAAAATAGGAGAACCAGAGTTCAGTGGTGATGCTTGAGCGCATCGTACTTTATTAAGCGCTTCACGCCATAGTCAAGGAGGACACAACGATGTAGAAGATAAAAAAGTATAAGAGGCTAACACCTTCGAAAATAGGCTCCACGTTTCCTTCACATAAGAAAATCGAAGAACTTAAAAAAAAACGAAAGCAGTTGTCTGAATATTAGTATTCATTCCTTGACGTGTTTTATTTTAAAACGTGTCACATTCTTCCAGTTCAGTCGCATGGGATCCAGGCCATGAATTGCCGCGAATAACATTTGGAAACGCACAGTGATATGTGATTATAGGGTTCTCAGAAAAAAAGCTTGTTTTATCCACGATTGTGCGAAGAATATGAATTTTAGTGACCCTTATTGTCTTAATGAATCCGGTCGTTGTCATTGAGTCATGAATTGTTACGGAGATGTTTGAAAACAATCGGCATACATAAAATGCTAGCCCACTTGCACGCCACGTCCCCTTGGTGCCGCTAGTCAACTCCATTGCTTGTGTAGTCAATGACTGCATGGCTTGCATCGTTGAGGTACTCGTAATCACCACGCAACAAAGGCTCGCAGTCGTAACTTAGCACCTCGGTAAGGGCGTCGTCCAACATTGGGTATGCCTTAGCGTCCGTAGCGTACACAGCCATGAAAGGCAGCGAACGCCAACAGCACATGCAGATCACGTCCGCTGGTGGCGTCTCCGCGCTGGCGCTACTTGGACTGTTGTTCATTGGTGTTGGCTTGTCGTTCAGCACCAGGAGGCAGCCGTACACCCACGAGTCCTCGTACATCGTCACGAACGTCGTCTTATGGCCAAGGTTCCTCACGGCAACAGCTTTCGCAATGTCAATCAGAAACGCAGTCTCGTTGAACGTCTCTTTCTTCACCATGTCGCCGAGTGTAATCAGCGTCCACGTTTGCAGAATCCGAAGCGGTGCCATCCAGCAGTATAAATAGCCGAGGCGCTCGAGCTTTTGCTGCCGGGTCTCGCATGATTCCACCGTTTCCCGAAGTGCCTCGAGGGCAAGCTCTTTGCTACCGTGTTCTTCCATGGGCGGAAGCCACCAAGCATTCATGTCGCCGAAGGAGCACAGTTCTTTCTCCGTGGCTCTGGAGAGAAGTCTGAACGCCTCGTCTATTTCCTGGGCTGTCATCTTGGGAGTAAGCGGCCGTCGGCACTAGTGCGAGATTGAGCTGCTATGGTCAACTGCTCGAACGACAGCCGGCGTTAATGCGAATGGTGGCGGCTGGTCATTTGTCGTGGCAGTTATAAGCGATGCGAATGACGCTGAGCGGTAGATATCGGTGATCCAGTACCTGCTGTCCGCGATAGGAACAATATCTGGTGTTTCTGTCAAACGAACTAGAATCAAAATGTTAATCATGGCAACAGTGTATATGGAGTGTGCTGCGCTTGATAGCTCAATATTTTGCATGCACGTGGTACAGCGTTCAGGTTGTCAAGGCAGTCAGGCTTTCTAAATGCGACTGGAAAATCAAGAGTTTAGGCTTCCTTTTTTTTATCACGAGCACGGGATAAAGGTTTCAGATTGTGCACGCGTGGCCTGGACAAGCTTCATCATGACACGAAAATTTGTCACTCAAAGGAGAAATAAAATGTTGGTACGTAAACTGAGTACTTGTACGTTCAATACGATTATAAAGCCGATCGTGTTGGACAGCCTCGCAAATCTGGACCCCCACGTGTTCAGTCAGGTCCACGAACATTTTCCGTTACCCTGGCCTGGTCCAAAGTGCGACCTCTGCGGCCGGGATCGAACCCGCAGCTTCCGGGTCAGGCTTTGTGCGGCGTAAACACTATAATACCTCAAGGCTGCGGGCGGTTAAGTCAAAGGTCCTCTAATGTCGACATACCGGTATCTGGATGGTCTTCTGTGTTGCAACACAAAGATGGTAATACAGGGGGATACTGTTTGAGCTGGCCTATTTCTTTGGGCTGCATCTTTGTTACGAAGTTTTATGGAAAGGATTCATAAAGGACAAAAATTTCTTAATCATGACGTCCTAATACTGTGTACCAAAAAAGTAAAACAACAAATAAGACAAAGCGAAAACCATGACATTTCATACACAAGGGACGCCGGGTCGGCGCAAATGCGCTTGGGTACACAGGACATGGCGTGTGTGTGGGAGTTAGGAATTTGTGGTTTTTGCGTGAGCGCATCGTGGCGAACCTGGTTTCACCGATTTCTCCCACCGCTGTTGCGAAAGCTTGGCTGGATAGGCCATGTTTTGCGGTGAAAAGTGTTATGATATCAAAATAACGTTTGACTGCGCAGTAGCTGTCCTTCACCACCGCTACTGCCGCTGAATTCCGCAATCACTGTCGAGCGAAATAAGAAAAACGCTAAGTAAATATAAAACAGATTGACACACGGGGATTACCGGAGCATGGGCTAATAAGAGCGCAAAACAAGAGTGTGGTGTAATCTCACTTGTTACTAATGCCTACACACTATCCGCGTTAAAGTCTGCCTCGGTGGAACAGCGGCTACGGCACTCGGCGACTGACCCGGATGTAGTCCGTTCGAGCCGGGCCGTGGCTTTTGCATTTTGATGGAGGTGAAATGGTTAAGTCCCGTGTACTAGGCTATGTCAGTGCACGGTAACACCAGATGGTCGACATTTACATAGCCCTCCCCTGCATGCGGCATCTCTCATAATCCTATCGTCGACAGTGTAACTGCGCAAAAAACAGATATAAACAAGAAAGGAGAGAGCAATACAGAAAAGCACAGAATATCAAGTGATGTTCTATTGCAAGAACGAGGCAATATGTAATGGACTCAGGAAAACACAAGAGGCGGTAATGGGGGAGAAGAGAAAAAGGCACGAGCAACTGAACTACCAAAAACCTAGCCCGCGTCAAGCTCAGCACGCCTGTCATACAATACCAAGATAGCTTAACTCTTTATCGTGTATGACCACAGAAGACCTACTGGCGCAACGCTCGGATTTTTTGTGATTATGCGCAGCCTAGATAAGCTCACACACTCCTTGTTTCTTATACCAGAACAACACAGCTGTATCAACAAAGAGCGGATCGCTGCCGCATTTCTTAAAGTGGGCTGCCAGATGGAAGCTGAAGGGACCCTTCAAAAAATTGAAATGTTCTCGAAGTCTAACATTTAGACAGTGACCTGTTTGGCTCCCGCGCACATGATTGCATGTCAAGAGAATGGAGTAGAGAACACAGGTGATACAAGATGCATAATTATGAATACGACTAATGTTGCATGCGTTCTACATTCCATGCAGCGAAATAATTCCCCTTTGACCCAGCTAGTTGATTGGTTCACATAACTGCTTACGCAAAAAATTGCCCGCAGCTTCCCTCGGGGGAACACTGAGGAGGATGCGGACCATATAATTGGTTAACGGGGTGTTAAAGTGCGACTTACTTGGGTCGATGGCTAAATTGGTTAACGTGGTTGTGAAATGGGGTGTTAAATTGCGACTTACTTGGGTCGATGGCTAAATTGGTTAACGTGGTTGTAGAAGGGGGTGTTAAATGAGTGAACACGTACACACGTATGCGAAAGGGCGGCGCTGGTCGAAGGGACGTCGATCATTGTGTTTGTGGATTCGTGGGAATTCATTTCACCGCGACCTTGGACGTCGACGCGCCGTACAAACCAACCGACGAGCGGCAACTGAGCGAGCGAGCGCCGACCTTGAGTATATATACAGCACGACGGCGCATGCACTGTCAGCTGTTGAATGTTCTCGAAGCGCGACGCCACATGCGCGTCCACTGGAGAATCAGGAGAATTGTAGATGTCGAACGCGGTGTGTAGAGGAGGAAGGGTGCACAGATGGTGGAGGAGTGAAGCGCGCGCGGTGTGTAGAGGAGGAAGGGATGCACAGATGGTGGAAGAGTGGGCGACGGCGCGACGGCGCATGCGCGCGCGTCAGCTGTCGAATGTTCGAGAAGCGGTGCGGACGGCGCGGATGGCGCGGACGGCGCACTACAAGGCGCGAGTATAAGATGCTTCCGCATCTAAAAGAAAGCGTGACCACTATAGCCGAGCATCTCGTTACATCTCTTCCACTGCGACGGAGAACCCGAAGCAGAAACACGGCATTAGAAACTGACTGCGTATTTTTTCATAAATGAGCAAGTCAAACAGCGATGACAACAAATGAATGAACATTGAATTCATGCAACTTTGATTACTTGTCTTATACGCTACTATTTTGTAATAATTTTACATTATCATACGTAAATACCTGAACCTGCGACCATATTCAAGTCCATATGGCTGTGTTAAAGTCTTTTCCATGGTACATGCAACCAATATTTGCAACTGAAATATATTTAAAAAAGGACCCATGTCAGATGCTGATAACCTGAATTTGCCAACTCCACCATTCAAGACCACCAAATATCATCATAATCATTGTCATCATCATCATCATCATCATCATCATCATCATAATCATCATTATCATCATCATCTTCTTCTTCTTCTTCTTGTTGTTCTTCGTCTTCTTCTTCTTCTTCAGCCTGACTACGTCCACTGCAGTACAAAGGCCTCTTCCATGTTCCGCCAGTTAACTCGGTCCTGTGCTTGCTGCTGCCAATTTCTACCCGCAAACTTCTTAATCTCATCTGCCCACCTAACCTTCTGTCTCCCCCTAACCAGCTTGCCTTCTCTAATAGTCCAGTTATTTACCCTTATTTACCAGCTGTTATCCTGTCTGCGCGCTACATGCCCGGCTCATGTCCATTTTTTTTCTTCTTGATTTCAACTATGATATCCTCAACCCCCGTTTGTTCCCTAGTCCACTCTGCTCTCTTCTTATCTTTTAAGGTAACATCTACCACTTTTCTTTTCATTGCTCGCTGCTTCATCCTCAATTTAAGCTGAACCGTCTTTGTAAGTCTTCAGGTTCCTGCTCTGTAGCTGAGTACCGGCAAGATACAGCTGTTATATACCCTCTTTTTGAGGGATAGTGGCAATCTACCTGTCATAATTTGAGAGTGCTTGTCAAATGTACTTCACCACATTCTTATTCTTCTAGTTACTTATATCTCGTGGTTCGGCTCCGTGGTTATTACCTGCCCTAAGTTGACATAGTCTTTTACAACTTGAAGTGTACTATTACCTATATGAAAGCGCTGCTCTCTTCTGAGGTTGTTGTACGTTACTTTCGTTTTCTGTAGAATAATTTTAAGACCCACCTTTCTGCTCTCCTTGTCTCACTCCGTAATCATGAGTTGCAATTCGTCCCCTGAGTTACTCAGCAATGCAATGTCATCGGCGAAGCGCAAGTTACTAAGGTATTCTCCATTAACTCTCATTCTAACTGTTCCCATTCTAGGCTTCTAAAAACCTCCTGTAAGCACGCGGTAAATAGCATTGGGGAAATTGTGTCTCCCTGCCTTACACCCTTCTGGATTGGTATTCTGTTGCTTTTTTTATGAAGCACTATGGTAGCGGCTGAGCCCCTGTATATTTCTTCAAGGATGTTTATATATGCTTCATCGACGCCCTGATTCCGCAGTGTCTGCATGACTGCTGATGTCTCGACTGAATCGGATGCCTTCTCGTAATCAATGAAGGCTATGTAAAAAGGTTGGCTGTATTTTGAGCATTTCTTTATTACCTGATTGATAGTATGAATCTGGTCGACTGTTGAGAGACCTGCTCGAAATCCTGCTTGTTCCTTTGGTTGATTGAATTCTAAGGGACTGATGAAACCTCATTTAGCCTTAATATAATAAATAATTATTTTTGTTTACTCCAAGCACGCAAAGTTTGCGAAAAGGTTTAGGTAGATAAACGATATTGGATGTAAAGAGCTTTGTAAAAGTACTTCCTGAGATGCCCTAAGCAATAACTTTCGTTTATCACACAAACCTCGACGATGTTTTTTTTATATACACTTTGTTATGCTTAGCAATCTCCAGATATAAATTTACTAACTAACAAGATCAGATGGTTCCATGATCAAAGGTTCAGAAACCCTATGATACTCAAAATTTCGTCTTTTATGCAGGCGTTTTGAGTTGAAAAATACATTAATCACAACGCAACTTCGCAGTCACCTTGACCTGCTTTTTCCAGCTACTTCACAAACTTGAACCTATATAGATATGTTGGCATCCATGACAACTATGCCGTCTCGCTCCAATGAAGAAAGATTCATGGCGTGGTTTAGACACGACTGATCGACTAAAACACTTTAAAGCAAAAGGTACACCACCGCAAAATAACCAATTTGGTAATTCAAGATTTCAAATAACAGTTTCCCAAGTGAGCAAGCGAAATTATAACTCTGCAAATAATGCTTCATTAAACACCCCCAAAAAGAATCCTCACTATGAGTGAACTAACTTAAGTCTTGGTGCTTCCTGGTCATAAGGCCAATAGACCTACCGTCATCAATATCATTACCAAGATAGTGTCACACAAAAACGCCAATTCCGATCAGGGTCACATTCACAAAATTACTATTCTGCAAACGTGTTTTTAAATGCCAAGCATTTCTTAGCGAACTTCGACGATTTTGAGCGTATCTATCTATCTATCTATCTATCTATCTATCTATCTATCTATCTATCTATCTATCTATCTATCTATCTATCTATCTATCTATCTATCTATCTATCTATCTATCTATCTATCTATCTATCTATCTATCTATCTATCTATCTATCTATCTATCTATCTATCTATCTATCTATCTATCTATCTATCTATCTATCTATCTATCTATCTATCTATCTATCTATCTATCTATCTATCTATCTATCTATCTATCTATCTATCTATCTATCTATCTATCTATCTATCTATCTATCTATCTATCTATCTATCTATCTATCTATCTATCTATCTATCTATCTATCTCAACCTAGCTTCTGATTATGACATCTGACACAAGCTGGCAGTGAGCTGATCGACGGTTAGAAGAAACCAAATATTGTAAACATACTAAGACCATATGAAAAGACAATGTAGAAAAGCCTAGAAAGTACATTACACTGATATTTATATCCAGCAAAGTGCTACAGTATATAGCAACGGGCTACGCCAAACTACAAGTTCAGCCACACGTACCGAAAGCCACGAAGATGTTTAGATGTCAAAATGCGGCTATAGCTCACTAGTTTGCAAAGTAAATTCCACAGAGGTGGAATAAGTTTCTTGCCACTGTAATCCTGGATGTCATTGTGTGAACTTCCTTAGTGACGACACAGCATATTCGTGGTCCTCCAGGCTTCTTGAATATGGGATGAAAAAAGATAAATTCACAAAAGCTTTGTTAAAATTTTTTTTCAGGAAAAGAAGAAATAAATAATAAGCAGTTGTGGCGCGCAGAGGATCAGCTTCACAACCACTCCTGCTACTCTCCTGGTCTGCGCCCAGCAAGCCATAATATGTGTCGCCAGCTCAATGCAGTGGCAGCTCATTCAAGCACGCCAACTAAAAAAGAGACCAGCAACTTCAGCGTCGTTTAGTTCCAGCGCTTCATCTCATCAGGTAAGGTCCTAAACTCTAACCACTAGACCATGCGTGCTTGACATAGTGCGTTCTAGTAGGCGACAGATGCGACATGGGTGACACTATAGTTCTGAAAGACGGGTTCGACTCTCTCAATCACACAATGACTTCAAGAAAGCCGAGTACGGGACAAGCAGAGCCATATGTACCATTTGGGAGAGTTCGGTTATTCTTTCGTCTTCCAACTCTACGTACCCCGTTTCGGTATCGCACTCTCTGTAACGTAAAACATATTTCCTTGCCGCCAGGTGGCGGCGGCAGTATCCTGAAGCTTCGCGGAGTCGCGATGAAGAGGCGCCGCAGTGCCGCCATTACACCTTTGCTGATCAGCGCGTGAGGGTCTTGTGAATAACCCCGCGTTGTCGAGCATCATCATGGCGACTGCTCCTCGCATTCACGGGTGAATTTGTTGCGTCCAGTGAGCTGTTGTTGCATAGTTGGCTGCTCAAACAGCAGCGAAGAAGTCAGAACAGAACAGTATAAAATAAAAAAAGAAGAACAACAAAATTCGGGGCTACACAAGACTATCAGCTACGCTGTCTCTGTAGCATTGTGGTTTTACGCAAGCTACGCCACCTTCTGTGAATATTTAACCGGAAATGATTTATGCCGGGGTACACCGGGACTTCATTGACGTGTTTATGTCACGAGAAGGACGTCGAAAAATACGTTCGATTGAAGAGCAAAGAAAGCGTTCCATCAGTGGAAGTAGAACCCCCGACCTTTGGTTGGCACTAACAGCTGCGGGAACGCTTGTCATTGCAACATAGTGTACGTCTATAATGACATAGAGAAAATAACAACACATAGTGCACTCTTGTGGGTCTTGCATCTAAATAACAGCGCTTTACGGGCCGGCCACACACAGTGCAGGCCTGTTAACATTATTAGGTCGAAGGTCAAACCATCCTCATTATCTGTTGAGAGCAACATATGAGACCGAATGAATCCAAAGGGAACGCCTTCTAGATTGTTCTTTGCAGAGTATCCCAAAAATACTCTCTCCATGCAATCATAAAAAAATGGCAGCATATCCACGGGGTGCATAATGGCGAGTGGGCGAAGCATCCGTCCGTCCATTCGTTCTTGCTTCCGTCAGTCCATGCGTCCGTCAGTTTGACCGTCCATGCGTTCATCCGCCCGTCTGTGCGTGCGTCTGTTCGTGCGTGCGCACGTCCATCCGTGCGTCCATCCCTGTGTTCGTCCATGCACCCGCTCCTGCGTCCGTCCATGCGTCCATCCGTCCGTGCAGCCACATGTCTGTCCGTCGATGCATCTGTCTGTGTGTCCGTTCGTCCATCAAGTCAGCACTGCAACTATCACCATCTCGCATCTTTTCATCATATATTCCCAATATAGAAGCACCGCCATCCAGTGGACATTCCAAGGACTCAACGAGAGGTGGCACACGCACACTTCCTTACGGCTTGCGCTTCGAGTCTACCTCAAATCTCTAACCACCTCGTGTTCATGGGGTTTATGGTATATACTAGTTTACTGTATTCATGGCACTGCGGCCCAACGCTCGCTAAATCTTTCTAAAACCAGGAAGGTTACGCCCAGCGAGTATAACGTAGCAACCCTTTCTAGTGAGATAGTGCTCAGTGTACATGCCAATGGCTACTAATGGGGAATGAGAGACAGGAGAATTTGGGTTTTAGTTATCGCGCATGCTGCGAATTTTTTATTGTTCAACAATGCACAGGAGAAATTTCCCACCGGCACCAGCTCGCATGTCAAAGCGTATGAGAAGTTACGCAGTACTACGAGGGACAAACGGGTGCTGCTTTAAAAAGCCTCGCCCCCAAAAATATGATCGATTGTTTCAGGCTTATTTCAAATGAGACAGTCTGACCGCAAGGTAAAAAGAAACCTTCATTTTCGGCAATTACGTTGGCATGAAATGCGCTGTGAAGTGTAAAAAAAGAAAGACTCAGTGGTCGGAGCGAATTGGTTTCTTTTAACATTTTTAACACGTTCTGCTCTTGATTTCCGCTGTACTTAGCCCTGCACACTGGAACAGGTAGAATTCTATAATGCACATCTCTGTACGTATTTTTGCGTGCCACTGAAAACAGGTACTACTTAGAAAATCTCACAAATTAAAACGGCTACTTGGCCCTTTCGGCCCTGAACTCGTCAATTGACGAAACCTCACAAAGTTTGTTTCTAGTACCTCGAAAACAAAACATGACCTCCTCACACTTGGAGCAGCATTTCTTCAACTACGCCAACTGCGATCGACACCACTGTCGTTTCATCTCTTCGGAGCTTACAGTTGTAAAAAAGAAGCCTGACCAAAGTAATGTGTGACAACGAGGTGGGCAAGCAGAAGCGAAAGAGCGGCGCTTTCGGATTGATGTTCTTAAGTTGTTTTAAGGGCTTCCACACTGTGAGGTACTACGTTGCTTTAGATATTCTTTATTTTTCAGCATAGCAGGCATGAATGTTTCATTTTTCTAATTTCATGATTACAGGGTCATGATGACTAAATTTGATGCAATATCTGTAAATCGATAAATTCTTACAGCAATGGCCAAACTAGTTTGTTTGTGGTCTTTTGAGGCCCTAACTACGTACGTACTAAAATACGTACGTTGTTAGGGCCTCAAAATACGTACGTACTAACGTAAAATACGTACTAAAGATGTCTCTGACAAAAATAAAAGTTCTAGGGCTGAAATGGCTGAGATTCCAGCATACAGTGTCATTCATGTGGTCGGTACCAACTACATATTCAGGTAAAGCACTCATAAGCCTCAATTGCACACCGTACGTACAAAAACACCGCTCATGATACAGAAAACGAAGAACCTATTGATGATTTGCCTTTTAAAAGAGCGTCGTATGCCCAAACCCCTGTTTCTTACTCGCCTAAACAGATTGGGTAGGCTGCTTCGTTCCCAGCTCGAGGCTAAGACTGTGAAGACACGGTGAAACTTCTGCATATTAGCCCGCAAAGAATACAATACTTCCGTCACATACCGCTGCTATCGTTAACATAGATGGATAATTACCTTGTGATCTATTCGCTGCCGACTACTTCACGACGGTCACAAGCTTTGAAAGCTTTAAAATGTGCCTGTTATATCTACAACTGCCCTCTCACCGCGACCTCCGTAAAATGCAGCAATGACCATGCCATTGACATCCTGGGTTAATACTTTCCACACGTTGTTTCGGCACATCTGTCCTGTTTGGTTTGCTCAAACTTCCCAATAAATGTACAATTTTTCAGCACCTTAACACACCGCCAGGAGGTGACCCCACCCAAATGGCAGGAGTGGCTCATGGCATTGCCCATGCCAACCATTCATAACAAAAAAAAATTTGGCAGATCCCACATATAGTGGGAATCGATGATATCCGAAGCACGAATGAGAAACGTTGATATGTTACTTTAAAATCAGCACAACGTTACGATGTGGAGGCAAATGATGCCGTACATGACTTCCATGTCATGATTATCATGTTTGAATGTGTTATTTACCTTCGCCATCTATTCTCGTCACGTGATACCAAATTTAGTATACGTGGAGCTGGCGAAACGACCGCGAGCACGCTATGAGCGTTTCATGTAGTCATGTTCTCACATGACACGCGTGTCAGGATTATCATGTTTCCATCAGTCTTATACTTTCGTCATTCATTGACGTCACGTAACAGCAAGTTTGGTATATGTGGATCTAGCAAAACGGCCGCGAGCGCATTCTGAAGTGCCCAATATACTCCAATGTAGCGTTGACGCGCGCGCACGCTGGGCACAGCGACGCTACGTTAGCAAAACGCGAGCACTCTATAGTCTGATGCCAGGCGCGACCAGCGTCCGTCGGCGCGACCCAACGGCAACGAACACAAAATGCGACATGCTGCATTTCGTGCCGATGCGTTACTCAGACAGCACTCCGTCTCCGTCTTTTCATTACAGAGGAACGCCGGACATGCTGAAACGCGCATGCGTCTAAGCAACGCAGCGCGGCGCACGGCTGCGAGTATATGGCAGGGCCGGCGCCTGGCGTGGCAACGCCGGCGTGACGTGACGAAAGAAACGCCGGCGAGTACTCGCACCGCATGGCGTAGAAATGTATTGGCGCCTTGACTGTGGCATGTTGTCATGTTCTCACATAACAAGCATCTCATGATTACCATGTTTGCACCAGTCACATACCTTCGTCATCCATTAGCGTCACGTAATTCCAAATTTCGCATATGCGAATCTAGCGGAACGGCCGCGAGCGCATCATCAGTGTGGCATGTAGTCATGTTACATGACGCGCTTGTCGTGATTTTCATGTTCGGATGTATGATTTACGTGTGTTGTCCGTTCAAGTCACGTAATACCGAGTTTGGTACATGTGAAGCTAGCAAAATGGCCGCGAGTTCATCAAGAGCGAAGCATATAGTCATGTTGTTACATGACATGCATGTGATAATTTCATGTAAGGGTCTGTCGCTTGTGTTCGCCATGCAATCACGTCGTACCATACAAGTTTCGCAACATATGCCGGGTGAACGGAACCACCGCAAGAGCGGGAGAACAATGAACGTAAATCATTACATTAGTGACATACTTATCGTCATTTTCATGTCATGACTAGTGAAATATGTTCTTCATACAGTCATGTTATGCCGCACCAAGTTTGGTATTGATACCAATATCAGAACGGAAAGGAGGGCGAGAAGTCGTAGACGGTTAGATAGATAGATAGATAGATAGATAGATAGATAGATAGATAGATAGATAGATAGATAGATAGATAGATAGATAGATAGATAGCTAGCTAGATAGATAGATAGATACGCTCAAAGTGGCCGATGTTCGCTAAGAAATGCTTCGCATTTAATAGCTCTGCAACGCATATAGCAACGCGTATGCTTCTCCTGGATGTAACTCCATGGTCCCTGCTCACGCTTGCTCCACAAAAAATTGTTGCTGGCCAATAAAGAAAATGCAACGCGCGTTGCGTTTCCCTCTAATCTGGCAGTTGTGTTCACTAACTCTAACATGCCACTTGTAGGAACCTTGGCTCAAGTTCGGCCTGCAATCAATCACGGTCTTCTGGTTCTCACACAACTTCCTTTGGTTTCCCTCTTACCTTTAACTACTACAGCTACCACAGGCATCCAAGACCACAAGGAAGTGTTGAATCATGAATCAATCGTTATTCATGAATGTTAGACTTGAATTGAAGATGTATCAATGAGTGAAAACGTGGATGCATTCACGTCATGCGGCGTTAACCTTTCAAGCGCCAACAGACTTTGCATATGGTGTCTCATGTAAGTGTACGTTGAACAAAATAAACTATTTCTGTAAATAGACGTATTATTTTTGTGTTATACCGGTTCTTTTTAAATGCAGAGAATTTCTCTGTCACATGATGTTGCGTTTTGGCATCAGCTGTGGCGCCGCTAAAACCTCCACTGCGCATGCTCGCGTCTCGTGCCGGCCCAGGCACGGCCGGACTCGACGCTCCTTCCGCAGGGGAGCGCCGGAGAAGGAGTCGAGTCCGGACGTGGCCCAGGAAAACACCCGCAAAACTGTCACTCCCCTCTCCCTCTCTCGCCTCGTAAGAATTACGCAGGCGTCGTCTGCAACTAAAGACACAACTGCCCACGCTGCACAACCGTTCACTGGCCACCCCGCATCTGCAGGCACTGAATCGCACGTTCGGGATTCATTCAACGGCGTCTTTCTTTGGCTTTCGCTTGATGTTGAAGGCAACGCTTCTCTTTTGTTCAATGAATAGGAAGAATCAAGAATAAATAACAAATAAACAATCCTATTACCGATATATGCAGCGATGATGCGATAACCCCCTCCCCCACATTCTTCAGCGCGTTTACTCGCGTCTCCGCCCCCGCCCCTATGAGAAAATGCAGGTGGTATTTTTTGTTATTTCGTTGTTCACGCTTGTGATTTAAATATATCAAGTTCAGCTGTTGTATCTGAGTATGTGTGAGCTTATCAAAAGGTACAAAAAATGTTTCCATCAACCAATATCAGTGATTGCGCAGATGGATCAGTGGGGCACTTTAACAGGAGATTGTTCCGATCTGGCAACTAATTGCGCTAGCTTACAGAAACACGTGTAAACAATACGCTAAAGTCACCACTCTGAAAATCCTGAACCAGAAGAAATTCCCCGTCATTTCATTTGGCATCTTACCCTTGGTTGCTACTGAATTGTTCTAAAACGCCTTATAAAGTACGTTAACGTGATTCTTTAACCGACGTCAACCCTGTATAGGGTCGGTTTGCAACAGAATTCCAAGAACTGGCGTAGCTCAGTGATATACTATGGTGCTGCCGTGCCGAGGGCCCAGGATCGTATTCTCATTTTATCCTCTGAATATTTTGTTCACTTTTCCTTACCTCGCTTGATGGTGGCTGCGGACACTGATGGAGGTGGGAGTGTATAACTACTGTGCCAGAATCCGTTCTTGTTGAGATGACATAACAGCGTTCCATACAAAACTGTGAACAATTCACAGCAACATCGATACGTACTAAGCACGCGAGTCCAATGTAAATGCTTCATGGGTGTTGCCCTGGCCATCACTTCATGTAAGAAGCGAAAAACCATGATAATTGTTTTCATAGACGTGTGCAGAATGTAAGTCAACCCAACGATAGGAAAGCAACCCTTAGGGTCTCAAAAAGGAGCGAAAGGGACAAAACAAGCATCTCCTGGACGCCGGGACATGATTCTCTCGCGGGAAACCAGGTGGCGCACGCTGAGCACGCCGAGCCATCGAGGACACGCTAACAACACGTACAGATGGCTGTCACGACGAAGATGAACACATACTGAAGAAGTTGTGATGCATTTCTTAATTGTTTCGAAGCTCATTATTCTTTAAAAAAGCAAAAAAAAACACTCGGCGTGGTTTCGAACTTTCGACCTTGCGAGCATACGCCGGCTTAATGCCCAGGATGACCCTCCTTTTCATGCGCTTATTCCCTCCTAAATTCTACCTGTCTCGCTCAATTTTGACATTTCAGCTTCAGAGTGTCCCCAATGTTGTAGTTTTTCTGATTTCGAGTGGTCGCACTCCAACTTAGACGTTTGCTGTCAACCGAAAAGTTGCGTTCACCTGTCTTGCGACTAATCGGCTGCTTCCATGTGATGCTGACGCATTCCGTACACCTCGTGGGCGCTTTGAGTGCATGAAAATTAAACGCGAAAAGTATCTAACTGCTGAAGAATACACAGGCGCTGCCTTTAAGGCTGTATCCTATTTCGTTGGCGTTTTGGGGTATTAAATAATAGTTCTGGTAAAAAGATGTAGACGTAAACAGTGGCCCTAAGTCAGGAGAGGAGTCAGATTAACGTGTTAGTAAGATTAACGTGTTAGTAGTTGACTGGCGGAACATGGGAGAGGCCTTTGTCTTCTAGTGGACGCAGTCAGGCTGATGACGATTGTGATGATGATGATGATGATGATGAACCGGCCATGAACAAACATGAATTAGTTTGAGTGCAGTTCAGCAGCCCCGAGTACCTTAGCCACTAGACCACCGTGGTGGGGCAGACAAATATATGTTTAACAATTTAGAGCACTATGCACTTTACTATACGAGAAAGCATAAAAGTGTCCCCACAAAAAAAAAGTCTCAAGAGGTACACAACAATACGTCCACGCGACATGTTCAGGCCGCAAGTGCTTCTAGATACTGTCAATACGTTTAGAGAACGTAACTGGTGTCACTGTGCACTATGATTTAGAATAATTATTTCAAGTGTACCTGTTTGTTTAGACAGTGTAACAAATATAGTAGGTGCCCGAGTTAACGATGCGCCACACTTTATTCATTTAATGATAAAAAGAATATTAGCGTCGTATTCCTCGTTTATCAGGTTCCCAGCAAATAGTTAGTAACAGTGTGCAAAAGAACCGTTGCACCTTGAAGTATGTGCAAATTTACGTTGGAAAAGAGGCAAGAAAAAGAATAAGTGCCCATGCCAGTTAGTAGCAGCTTCTTTCACTAACTCTATGCTTGTCGTTACAACCTTTCTACTAATTTTTTCTAGATTGCGCATTTAAGGTACACTGATTCGGCCACCAACGCACATGAATTGGTTCGAATGCAGTTCAAGTTTAACAAACTTCTCGAAATGCAAGAGTGTGGCCGCATTATGCAGTCTACCCACGTTGCGGGTGAGCTGAAACTCCAGCTCTAATTTAATGCAACGGGCTGCATGAGCACCTTGATCTAAGTTCATGTTTTGTGAGCGTTGCGTAAAGTAAAGCAACATACTGCAACACGCAACAACTCGAGTACCTTGCGCTAGATTTATCGCTAAAAGCTCTGCTTCAAAGGTGGGCACGAAATCTGGAAAGCGAAGAGAAAAGGACCAGTCTTCTTCTCCTTCTCCTCTTCTCATGGCTCCTACACAATGCAGGGGATTGGCGGAATGTTAAGTGAATTTTTTCAGTGTTTCTTCGCAATACTTCTCTTAGAAGCTTGGAATAGTTAATACAGCAAAACCTAATTATGGACTATTAGTATTCAAATGTCTGAAAGGATAAATAATTCAGCTCGATATTCTTTTAGTATGACTGAGGAATTCCTGTATTGTGTATTAAACATCGCTCTACCTGTAGCCCAGAGTACAGGAGCCAAAAGAAAGAACAGCGAACTCAGATATTTCGAAAGCCAAATGTCTAAGAGGTGTTGCTATGAGTCTTCTCCTCAATGGCGTGTACCAGCGGTAAGATAGAAAGCAATGACTAATTGTTTTTTCTCCTTGCAGAAGATACAAACAGGAAAACGTGCTCCACTTGGTCTGTGGAGGTAAAAGTTCAGGAAGGTAAGCCGGCAACGAAGTTTGCATAAAGCCACTTCCATTATTCTCGACCGCTATAACTCACTGTTCCAGGGAAATAAGGGGTGCTTATATTCTGGAGGAAGTGTCAAGGCCGAATATGATAAGCAGTTCTTGAATGTTAGGGCGCGGAATCTCACAATTGCAGCTTGTGCTGTCATTAAGAAAATCCGAGTATTCGCACGAAAAGCGCCGCATTTGCAAAAGAATCGGCGCTTTCGTTTATCCTATCTAAAGAAGTATAATACAACGATCCGTATGATTCCCGAATTCGACGTCGTAAACGGCCCCAATAGGTCGATCTCGATTTGTTGGAAAGGTCAGCGAGGTGGTTCGGTCGGCTGAACAAAGCCTGCTGGCCTTGTCGGTGGTGCCTTGCGTCACTGACAGTCTCGGCATGTCCTCACGTAATAGGCGATGTCAGCGGCAAGGCGCGGCCAGTAAAAGCTTTCATGTATCCTCACGAGCGTGCGGGAAATACCAAGGTGTCCTGCCATTTGATCATCATGCAGGGCCTAGAGGTGTTCCGGTCGCAGAGCTGAGGGCACCACAAGAAGTTATTTGGCTCGAAGCGGCGAGAAGTTCTTTTGGAGAAAGCCGTTTCGCAGTGAAAACAACGTAAGGGCCCGTTTGGATGCCTTTGGAACAACGGAGGTCCTGCCCTCAAGGTATTCGATTAGGCTTCTAAGTTACGGGTCAGCCCACTGGCCTTCAGCGAAGTCATCGCAAGTTACCATTCCCAAGAAGGAGTCGCCATTTAGGTATTCGGGTGGTGGGGTGTCGACGGGGGCTCGCGACTGGCAGTCGGCGTCGGAGTGTTGCCGGACTTGTAGGTGACGGCAATGTCGTATTCTTGAAGTCTCAGGCTCCATCGGGCAAGGCGACCTGAAGGGTCTTTGAAGTTAGCTAGCCAACACAAGGCATGGTGGTCACTCACAATTTTGAAGGACCTGCCGTAGAGCTATGGACGAAACTTTGAAGTAGGCCAGATGATGGCAAGGCACTCCTTTTCTGTTGTGGAATAGTTTCTTTCTGCCTTGGATAGTGACTGGCTAGTGTAACTAATAACCCTTTCCAGTCCATCAGCTCTCTGCACAAGGACGGCGCCGAGTATTACGCTGCTTGCGTCCGTGTGCACTTCTGTTTTGGCATTTTCGTTAAGATGCGCGAGTATCGGAGGCATCTCTAGGCGTCTGTGATGAGTGAAGAAAATGACAACGACGGAAGTGCGTGGCAAGGCGCGTGTAATGTGCGCGTGAGTGTCAGCGAATCAGCTGATGACCTGTGGTGGCCCATAGAAGTGGCGTGCCACGATTGGGCCACGCGCGACCATCACGTGGCAGTGGGCTTTGTGGCTGGGGACGAGCCGGAGCAGCGGCAGACGGGACACAGCGGGCCGAAGCGTCGGACGCAGGCGATCCAGGTTCCGGCCGGGGAACGCGGCTGTCCACGCTACTGCCGTCCAACTACCAGCTGGGGCGGCATTGCCGGCACGAGTACTGCATCTCGGGGCGCGGCCTGGCCTGCTGTTCTCTTCCTTGCCGAGGGCATCGCGGATCTCGGCGAGGCGTCTCCACGGTCAGCCGTTCGACACAGCGATGAACGTGGCCTGGCTAATGGTCACGGTTGCGTTGAGCATCGCGTCTCGACGCACGCTCTTCGCTGGACGGGCTGGCCATGCCCCGCATAGAGCATCGCGTCTCCGATGCGGGTTAACTGCTCCGTGGCCGCACTCATGCCATCAAGCGCCGGTGTCACCAGAGCGTCGCACTTCAGCAAGGGACGAGCGAGATGTTCTGCCGGGCGAGACGCGGGAGTGCGCACAGAGGAGCACGGAGCCGGGCGAGGTTCAGGGTGGCTGAGGATTCAGGTGCCAGGGGAGTTCTGGCTGAATCGAGGATCGCCGAGCGGTACCGAGTCGTACCGAGCGACGCGCCAGACTCGGACGTGGGCCACGAGCTCATGAGCTGCAGGGTGCACCCGAGGGTACCTGGTGGTGCCCTGGCCAAGAAGAAGGAACGTGCGGAACAGAGCTCGAGGGTTGAGGCCACGAAGGCAGTGGAAGCGGTGCGCCGCTCGAGAGGACGAGTTCCTGGCAGCGTTCCTGAGCCGGACGTGAGACCCATACGTGTCGGCCAGGTCGAGCTCCGGTGTGTCTGTCCAAGGTCCAAGGCCGAGACCTGCCGAACGGCTCCTGCCTGGGTGCAGTGGCCGGGAGCAGGTTCGTGGGTGAGGCCTACCGGGTGTGGTCCTCGTGAGCCGTGGCCTGATCCTGGACCTCCGGAGTTGCGACCCTGACTGCTGGATTGGCCGCGACGTCCGACTCAACTGCGCTGCACACGGTAGCGTATCCGTGCGTCGTCAGCCGTTCCACCCATGCCATGAAATAAAAAGTTCATGTTAATCCTTTCTCGTCCGCTATCAACAAACATAGTGACGAACGTCCGTTAACCACTACAATAAATGGCGAGCCTGCCAGGATTAAGCTCTCGCGTTACATCTGAGAGCCTCACGTTGTTTGTGTGTGGCGGACGAGAATGGACGACAAGAGAAAGCTAGTTCAGCTAGGGAAGGAGATGGGGCTGAGTGGAGAGGCTTTGCTGGCAAGGGTGAGCGCGGAGGAAAACGAAATGAGGGAGCAGAGAGCTCGGAAATGAGGCCCGAGGCCGCGCTAGTCCAGGCATCTCCACCACCACTGCTCGAGAGTCGTGAGTCTACGGTACTGTTCTTCCTCATCACTGTGTATTGTGAAAAAAGTTGTTTGACTGAAACAACTTTCTTGTGCGGGGGGTTATTGTGATGAGTGAAGAAAATGACAACGACGGAAGTGCGTGGCAAGGCGCGTGTAATGTGCGCGTGAGTGTCAGCGAATCAGCTGATGACCTGTGGTGGCCCATAGAAGTGGCGTGCCACGATTGGGCCACGCGCGACCATCACGTGGCAGTGGGCTTTGTGGCTGGGGACGAGCCGGAGCAGCGGCAGACGGGACACAGCGGGCCGAAGCGTCGGACGCAGGCGATCCAGGTTCCGGCCGGGGAACGCGGCTGTCCACGCTACTGCCGTCCAACTACCAGCTGGGGCGGCATTGCCGGCACGAGTACTGCATCTCGGGGCGTGGCCTGGCCTGCTGTTCTCTTCCTTGCCGAGGGCATCGCGGATCTCGGCGAGGCGTCTCCACGGTCAGCCGTTCGACACAGTGATGAACGTGGCCTGGCTAATGGTCACGGTTGCGTCGAGCATCGCGTCTCGGCGCACGCTCTTCGCTGGACGGGCTGGCCATGCCCCGCATAGAGCATCGCGTCTCCGATGCGGGTTAACTGCTCCATGGCCGCACTTATGCCATCAAGCGCCGGTGTCACCAGAGCGTCGCACTTCAGCAAGGGACGAGCGAGATGTTCTGCCGGGCGAGACGCGGGAGTGCGCACAGAGGAGCACGGAGCCGGGCGAGGTTCAGGGTGGCCGAGGATTCAGGTGCCAGGGGAGTTCTGGCTGAATCGAGGATTGCCGAGCGGTACCGAGTCGTACCGAGCGACGCGCCAGACTCGGACGTGGGCCACGAGCTCATGAGCTGCAGGGTGCACCCGAGGGTACCTGGTGGTGCCCTGGCCAAGAAGAAGGAACGTGCGGAACAGAGCTCGAGGGTTGAGGCCACGAAGGCAGAGGAAGCGGTGCGCCGCTCGAGAGGACGAGTTCCTGGCAGCGTTCCTGAGCCGGACGTGAGACCCATACGTGTCGGCCAGGTCGAGCTCCGGTGTGTCTGTTCAAGGTCCAAGGCCGAGACCTGCCGAACGGCTCCTGAATGGGTGCAGTGGCCGGGAGCAGGTTCGTGGGTGAGGCCTACCGGGTGTGGTCCTCGTGAGCCGTGGCCTGATACTGGACCTCCGGAGTTGCGACCCTGACTGCTGGGTTGGCCGCGACGTCCGACTCAACTGCGCTGCACACGGTAGCGTATCCGTGCGTCGTCAGCCGTTCCACCCATGCCATGAAATAAAAAGTTCATGTTAATCCTTTCTCGTCCGCTATCAACAAACATAGTGACGAACGACCGTTAACCACTACAGCGTCGTTTTAGTTGCCCAAATGCTTCCTCCTGTAGGGTTTTCCACTTGAACTTGGCGCCTGTACTCGTAAGGTTCGTGAGTGGCTCAGCTATGTGAGCAAAGTTTCTGACGAAGCACCTGTAGTAGCGCAGAGGCCGAAAAATGGACGCATGGCCTTCTAGTCGGCGGGTAGCGGAAATGCAGAGATGGCAGCTGTCTTCTCCGAAACAGGTCTTGCTCTTCATTTGCTTATCACGTGCCCTAAACAAAAGTTACTCGTACTCGAAGTGGTATTTTTCTGGCTTCAGGGTGTCTCCAGAAGACCTAATGGCTTATAGTGCAGCTTCAAAGCACCAAAAATGCTTGTCGAAGCTCGAGGAAAACACGATGACGTCATCGAAGTAAACAATACAGGTCTGCCACGTTAATCCTGCCATCACTGTGTCCATAAGGCGTTGAAATGTCGCGGGTGCTGAGCAAAGACCGAAGGGCATGTCCTTCAACTAGAAGAGGCTGTATGGTGTTAAAAACGTATTATTTTCTTCGTCTCTCTCGCCTACTTTGATCTGCAATAGCCTGTCTTGAGACCCATCGATGAAATGTATTTGGCGTTGTGGAGTCGATCAAGGGCGTCGTCTATTCAGGGGAGAGATTATACGTCCTTCTTGGTAATCTTGTTGAGTCGGTGATAGTCAACGCAGAAGAGTAGTCTTCCATCTTTTTTCTTCACTAACACCACTGGTGACGCCTATGGACTCTTTGAAGGCCTTAATGTCATCTTGGCGCATTTCGTCGACTTGTTTTTGTATGACCTTGCATTCTTGCGTCGAAACTTTGTACGGACTCTAAAGGAGTGGCCTGGCATTATCTTCTATTACGATTTGTTGTTTCATGACTGGGGTCTGTCAAATTTTCACTGACGACGAAAAGTAGTTCTTGTATTAGAGGAGCAGGTTTTTGAGCTGCTCTCGCTGATGCGTCGGAAGGCTCAGATTAACATCGAAAGCTGGTTGAAGAGTTTCAGTTGTCGGAGTAGTTTGGGCGGAATCGGTGAGGGCGAAAGCATTGCTGGCGTCCTGTATCTTTTCAATGTAGGCAACCATCGTTCCATTGCTCACGTGCTGTTACTCGTTGCTGAAGTTCATTAGCGTCACTCTTGCGTTCCCCCCTCGTAGCTCGGCTACTCCTCTGCCGACGCCAATTTGCGGTTGATCAACAAGTGTTTGTCACCTTCAACGAAGCCTTGCATGTCTGTTGATTTTTGAGTGCCATCGAAAATGCTGACGTTGGAGCGAGCAGAAATGGTAACTTGGTCTTCCAGCACATTGAAGGTGTGCCTTCGGGCGACGTATGTGGCGGCAGTTTTTTTTTGTGAATAGTGTTATCGACTTTGATCTCAGTCCAATGACAGCACCGTGGAGGCTTAAAAAATTAATTCCCAGAATGACATTTCTCGAGCAATGCCGCAGTACGACGAAGCTTACGGGATAAATGCGGCAGTTGATGGTCACTTAAGCTGCGCAGATTCCCGCTGGGGTCACTAGATAACCTCCGTCTGTGCGTATTTCAGGGCCTTCTCAAACGGTCCTAACTTTCTACAACTTCGCAGCGAAATTCCCACTGATGACGGAACAGTCGGTTCCGGTGTCGATGAGAGCTGTGACGTTGTGGCCGTCGATGAGAATGTCGAAGTCGCTAGTTCGTCGCCTGACGTTGCGGATAGGCTGCGGCGTCGGAACACGGCTACGACGGTTTGCAGCACTATTTCGACGTTGCGTGATCAGGACTTATTCTGGTTGCCAAATTTTAACGTCGGGGCTACGCTGAGGGAACGGCGAGATCTTGAAGTTTCATCGTGGCGTCATCATCGGTGGCGGATAATCTTCGGCAGTTCATCATGCAGCAACCGCACCTCCATCAGTTGCTGCCCTTTGTTTACCTGTTACGTGCTATGCGACTGACCCCGGTTTGGGCCTGTGTGCTGCCGACGGTGCGGTGACATGCAGCGGCTTGGTGAGGGTGAACGAGACAATCCTCGGGGTGTACTCTGAGCTCAGGCGAGATAGTCGGCGATGCCACGTTGTACTTCACCCTGCTGTGGACGCGGCGCGTCGACGGCGAAACCACGTAGCCCCATCTGGTGGTATACGTGTGCTCAGCTTCACCTAAGTGGTAGCACATTGGGCGGTGGTCAGGGGTGCACCGGACGTCAGTCTTCCTAGAAGCGTAGCGCTGGCCGGCCGGCGGGCACTATGGCGTCGGCAGATAAGCGGTGGTGCGTGGCGGAAGAAATGAGGCGGGGCAGTGTCCTGACGAGGGCGTGGAGGAGCTTTGTGGTGCACTGCAGTGGCATAACTCATTGCTTCCGGTTCAAGCTGCGGTGCTTCTGGTAATCTTGGCGACTGCCGAAATACTTTGCGGACAATGTCGGCGATTGAATTGGCTTGAGGCTGCGTTAAAGGTAACAGCTTTCCCAACTCTTTCCGTGCGACTACTTGACTGGTCTCGCGCAGGTCGTCGGTACTGAAGGCATCGGTGCAGTTTGATGAGGTGCGGTAGTTGTACGGTGTTGTGGGCAAGCCAAGCACCTTTTCTATAGTCGTGGCCTCGGTAATAAACTCGTAGACAGTCTTGGGCGGGTACCGGACAGTACCCGCAAACAGCTCTTGCTTGACAACCCGCATGAGGAACCGGAGCTTGTTTTCGTCAGCAAACTTGGAGTCGGCGTGTTGAAAGAGCCGGGTACTCTCTTCGACGAAGATGGTGACGCTTTCGTTAGGAATGTGCACCCTTGTCTCCAGCAATGTGGCGACCATTTCTTTTCAAACGACGTTCATGAATGTGTTCAGGAACGTCACCCGAAAAAGTTTCCAGGTTTATAGCGTGGACTCGTGGTTTTCGAACCACGTCTTCGCGGCGTTTTCAAAGTGAAGGAAGACGCGGCGTAATTTTTCATCGGGGTCTTAGGTGTTCCAGGCGGCAACTGGGTCGTATATTTCGATCCAGCTTTGCAGGCCCTCGCCTGACGATCTATGGAACATTGGAGGTTCCTTGGGCTGCCGGAGAACGAATGGGGCATTCAGGTTGCACAGGGGTGGTCATTGGTGATGCCGAGATCCGGGGCTGCTTGGCTGCTTCAAGTAGGCACCCGTACTCTGGTTGCCGTCTCTTCTGCCTGCGGCTTGTTTACTCTTCAGGGTTGACTTCGGTGTCTTCTTTGCTGCTTGGGCTGGGTTCACGACTAGTAGGGGGCGTCTGAAACATAAAGAAGTAGCACCTCCACCAGATGTCACGTGGTCGTGACTTCGACGAAGAAACAGAGAGTAAGTTGAAGATTTAAATTGTTTACTTGGGCGAACCTGTGCACGGCAAATGAAAAGTCGGATGACAGTAGCAGACTCGCACTGATAGCGGCGAACGGGGCATCGGCCGTTGATCAACTGAGAAGTGGCGTAGCGTGTCGGCATTTTGGACTCACTATAGAAAATTCTTGAGTTATCGCTAACGGTGACGTAGATTCCAGAATAATCTGAAATGCTCGCGAAGTGGGCGTAATCTTAACAAAATGATCTACTGCAGTCTTCAAGCTCCTCGAACACTGTAGGCGCGGTTTGCGCTGAGAATCGCGTACTGCGTAACGGGGTGTAAAAAAAAACTTCAGGAAGAAGCGTGGCAATATGATTGATATGTGGGGATTAATGCCCCAAAGCCACCATGTCATTATCAGAAACACCGCAGTGAAGGGCTCCAGAAATTTCGACCACCTGGTGTTCTTTAACGAAGACACAAATCTGAGCACACGAACCTACTGCATCTTCGCCTCCGTCGAAAGTGCAGCTGCCGCAGCCAGGATTTGATCCCGCGACCTGCGTGCAGCAGACTAGTACCTTAGCCACTACACCACCGTGATGGGGCAGGCAAAAATGTGTTTAGCAATTTAAAGCACAGGGTGCATTACAATATGAGAAAGCACATAAGCGTCCCCACAAAAAAAGAAGTCTCCGGAGGTACACAACAATAAGTCCACGAGACACGTTCAGCCTGCAATGTCTTTTAGGTACTGTCCTACCTATAGGGATGGTAACTTCAGCTGGTTGACCCTATGCATTAGAACAAATTTAAATTTATCGGTTTCTTTAGAAGGTGTACAACTATATTAGGTGCCAGTGGTAACATCGCGTACGACTGTAATCAAATTTATTACAAATAATAATAGCGTAATACCGCCTCGTAGAAGAGATGCATGGCACAAAGTTAGCAACAATGCTCAATAGAACCGCTGCACCTTAAAGTTTCTGCAAACTTACGTGATAAAAAAAAACCACAAAAGATAGCAAGTGCACAAGCAAGCTAGTAGCAGCTTCTTTTACTCACTCTATGCTTGTCGTTAAATACTTTCTACTAATTCATTCTACAGTGTGCATTTAAAGTACACTGATTTGGCCTTGAATGAACGTGAACACGTTCTAATGATGTTCAAGTTTAACGAACTCCTCGAAATGCATGAGTGTGGCCCGCAGCAGTATACCCACGTTGCGGGTGAATTAAAACACCAGCTCGGGTTTCACGCAACGGGCTGCTTGAACACCTTGACGTCACTTCAAGCTTTGCGAGTGTTGTGTATTGCAAAGCAGTATACTCCAGCATGCAATGACTCGAGTATCATGATAGTTTAAATATGCGTGCCGCCACGCATGCATACCCCTACCTACGTTAGGTCACCCGAAAGTAAAATCTGTCTGACAATAGTCGGGATTTTTATATGTCATGACAACTGTTAGTTGTGTTATGGTACATGTAGATATAATCTAAGGAGTCGCCAAACGGTACCTTAAGTATTATTCTACAACGTGGAATATCTGTTGCAGGAAATGAGATAATACTCAGTTGTCTCATGTACTCCGCACTGTGACGAGTTAGGAGAAGCTGTCCGACCAGTTCAGTGTAAATAAAATGAAGACGTCGAGTCTGACAACGTAGTCTAGTGATTGCAACTTCAAGTTCTATTGCTTGACATAGTTTACTGTTCGACCGGTGTCTGAGGTACTGCAATTTTAATGTGGCTGTTTATAATGGAGCCGAAAACTCTTCTAACGATATTTTTCTCGTTATTCTAGCACCTATAATACATTTTCACGCTGGCAATACATGAGTAACCGGGCCATTCAAAAATGTCTTTGATAGCGGATGCGCAAATTGATCGAGCAGTAGGCACTAAATTCCTGGAAGCCAAGCCATCGTAGTCAAATATATAAGGGGTGAAATGAATCACTTCAGTGCACTCAAAACATGTGATTCCTCATTTCTCGAGAGGCAAGAACACACCGATAAAGACTTTGTCAACATTACTGCAGAAATTGTTGGTGATGGTGATTTGCAGAGCGCTAGAATGAATGCTAAAATTTCTGCTAGAAATATGGGCACGAAATCTGAACGGCAAAAGGAAAAAGCCCAATCTTGTTCTTCTTCTTCTATTCTCATCAATTATACACAATGCAGGGGATTTACCGAGTGTTCCGTGAATATTTTAGTACTTTTTTGGAATACTTCTCGTAGATGCTAGGAATAGGTAATACAACAAACCTAATTACGTAGTATTAGTATTGAAATGTCTGAAAGGATGAATAATTTACCTCAATATTTTTTTATCTGCCTGATTTTTTCCTCTATGGCGTAATAAACATTCATGTGACTGTAGCCCAGAGTACAGGTGCCAAACGAAAGCACACCTGACTCAGGTTTTTCAAGAACCCAATTTCGAAGAGGCGTTGCTATGAATCTTCTCCTCAATGGCGTGTAACAGCCACAAAGTAGAAAATAATGGGTAATTGTTTCTTTCACTTTGTTCCAATTCTTATACAGCATGTAGACAGTCTACGCAGACTCCTTAGAAGACGGCACCGAGCCCATGCTGTCTGAGGATTGGAACACGTTTAGACAGCTTTTACGCGACGATGCGCCACCTCGCGTTGAGAAGAAAAGCTAAAAGAAACAAACGTAACAGTTGTAATTTCTGGCTTATTTTGTGTTGAAATAAAAAAATAAACTTTGCTCACATTTAGCGTCTGGGAAAGCGTGTGCCTGTGTGCAGACGGCCATTCTGGCGAGATTTTATCTATCTGAACAAGCGATTCGCTGAGCCGCCATCTTGTTTAGACAGCAAAGTCGCCTGCATCATATTTGTCTACGATGCGGTCTCCTCGGTGCTGTCTACTTTGCCGGCTACGTGAGAATTGGAATAGCAGTTAAGATGGCCGCCGTCCACTTAGCTGTCTATTTAGCCGTCTACAGTGAGTATTTGAACACAGCCTTTATCCTTACAGAAGATACGAAGAGGGGACAGCACTCCACTTGCTCTGTGCAGGTGAAATTTGAGAGAGGTAAGACGCCAGCGAAGTTTGGTTATAGCCACTTCTATTATTCTCGACCGCGATAACTCACTGCTCCAGCGAAATAATACGTGCTTATATTCTGGGGGAGCCGTCAATACCGGGTCTGATAAGCATTTCTTGAATGTTAGCGTGTGGAATCTCACAATTGCAACGTATGCTGTCAGTGGGAAAACCTGAGTATTCGCACCAAAGTGCCTCCTATGCTAAAGAATTAGCGCTTTACTTTATCCAATCTAGAGCACAATAGTTTTGTAGTATAACAGTAGTCGTCTTTTTCTTCTATACACGTTCTCGTTTTGGGCAGTGCCCCTCGCACGCCCACCTATAGATCGTGCTACCACCTGCCCACGTTGCGCACGCTCAAGAACAATTCCGAAGCTACGCAGCAGGACCAACATGAGTGACCGCTGCCAAAGACCCCGGCTCGTGCCGCACTCGAATAGCCCCCGACCACGAAAGCACTCGTTTTATGGCAGACGCCAGCATGCACTGCTGCCAGGGTTTTACAGACTGATGGGCACCGCCTACCTGCAGGAGCTGTTTGGCCTTCCGTCGAAGTTCCCTTGCACATCAGGGCCCACACTGCGCACGTAGTCTGTGCCGTACTACTACGTCCAGTGGCCCTACCCAGTGCTCCCGCTGTTCCCATTGTTCCCGCCGTGGATGTTGCCAGTGATTAACCGTAGAGATGGCGCCTACCCAGGTTGAAGACCCCGGAAGTCGCTGCACCAGTTTGGCGCCGCTGACGCTCCAGATGACAGCTTTGTCTGACCCCGGTGCTGCACGAGTCCACTGCACCACAGCATATTTTTGTTTGCCTGGGAATATAAACGTTGTTATTTGACTGCATCGAGTCCATCACTATTGGACAGATGTTGCAGCCGTATCTGCACGCGTTTGATACGATAGTTCTGGATAGGGGTTTTGCGTTCCAGAACCACTATGATGATAAGACACGCCGTAGTGGATGGCTCCGGAAATGCAGACCACCTGCATCCTAATTTACTCTTATCAAGCATATAGATATCCTTCTATAATTTGGATTGCGCAGTCTAGACACTAGGTCTATCATTCTTTCTTATTGTTCATGGGAACATATCCTCCGAAGGCTGTTTTTGAACCCATTACTCGTTATAATCAACCCTACACTTAGTATAACCAACGCCTTCATCATCAATTTAGCCTGGTCATAATTACTGACATACCTTCATATCTCCCAACTTACTTCCCAAGCTTATAGAAACGCAAGATGACTAGAAGCTAAAGTCAGCTCTTTTAGAAATCTGAAAAAGAAGAAATTTCCGCCATTTCGATTGCTATGTTCTATTTGTTCCAAGAAGAAAAAAATGGAATTTATTATAGGAATAATATAAGAATATTGCCCAAAACTCAATTCTTGGACAATCCCCTTAAGTTGGTATGAGCCAAAAGAGATTCTTTACCTGATTCTTTGCGCGATTCCATAACCGATACAAGGCCTGCATAGGATCAGTTTGCAACGGGGTTTCAAGCATCGGCTATTTGATAGACTACTGGGATGCCATGCAGAGGGCCCGATATCGACTTCCATTCCATCCTCTATAATTTGTTCCGTTTTCCCTATTTCGCGTGACGGTGGCGGCAGAAACCGGCGGTGCGGAAGCGAACAACTATCGTGCTACACTGTACTCTTGTTGTTCATTCATCATGCGTTGTATGTAAATATACCATTGGGAATTGTACGGCATCTGCATTCGAACCGAACTTCGTCATGGCATGCTGGGCTGCTGCACTTTCTCCAAGTAGGGGGTTCTGGTGCACTTAGCACTGTAGAATACCACGTGACCACCTATCAGCTCCGAACTTCACCTGACTCGTAGCTCACCACGCCTTCTTTTTTTAACTGTTTTAAAGAATGTTTAAAGACAGTTTAACTGTTTTTAACTGTTTAAAGAAATAAAACACCCAGCATGGTTTTGAACCTCTGAATTCGCGAGCATACATCGGCTTTGCACCCGGGACGACCCTCCTTCTCATGCGTTTATTCCCTCCTAACTTCTTCCTGTCTGGCTCATTTCTGACATTGTTAGCTTCGCTGAGTCCACAATGTCAGAATTTTGCTATTTCGAGTGATCGAACTCCGACTTTGACGTCTGCTGTCAACTGACGAATTTCGTGCACCTGTTTTGCGACTGCTCGGCTACTTCCATGTCATTCTCACGTTGGGCGGTTGGAACACATAAATATAAACTCGAAAAGACTATAACCGCTAAAGAATAAACAAGTGCTGCATGTGAGGTTGAATCTTAATTTGTTGGCAATTTAGGGTGCTAATTAAAGACTTAAGTAAAAAAACATAAAAGTAGACAGTGGCCCTCAGGTCAGAGTGAGATATGCCTATGAGTAATTACTTGCTTCTACGGTTAGCCTAATAACGTAAATTAGCAAATGGAAAGGCAAGGAGCGAATTATTTATATTTATAGAAAGCGGAGAAAGGTAAGAATTTTTGTAAGGAAGCAATGACGTGTTTCCATCTCTCACCAACAAGCGTCGGCTTGAAATGCTAGACCCTAACGACTCTTGGCACTTTAGAAAACTATGATTGTGATGATTGATGTGTGGAACTTAGCGCCCCAAAACCACCACATGGTTATCATAGACGCAGTAGTGGAGGACTCCAGAAATATCGGCCACCTGGTGTTCTTTAACGCACACCCAAATCTAAGCACACGAACCTACAGCATCTTCGCCTCCATCGAAAGTGCAGCTGCCGTAGCCGGGATTTGATCCCGTGACCAGTGTGTCAGCAGCCGAGTACCTTAGCCACTAGACCAACGTGGTGGAGCTGACAAAGATATGTTTAACAATTTAGAGCACTGGGTGCTTTACTATACGTGAGAGCATAAAAACTTCTTCACAAAAAAAGTCTCAGGAGGAACACAACAATACGTACACGCGACACGTTCAGCCTGCAAGTGCTTCTAGGTACTGTCCTACGTATAGAGAACGTTCCTGCTGTTGCTGTGCGCTACGCGTGAAGATAATTGTATCAAGTTTACCTGTTCGTTTGGACAGTGTGCAACTATATATATATTAGGTGCCTGAGTAAACGTAGCTTCGCACTTTAATTAATTATACAAAGAATGTTAGCTTCGTACCCCTCGTTTAACAGGTGCCCGGCAAATAGTTAGTAACAGTGGGCAAAAGAACCATTGCACCTTGAAGTATGTGCAAATTTACATTGGAAAACAGGCAAGAAAAAGAAAAATTGTCAGATTTCACGTACAGTGGGAATCGATCATATGTGAAGCACGAATGAGAAAGGTTGATATGTCACATTAAAATCAGCATAATGTTACGAGGTGGAGTTAAATGATGCCTTACAGGACTTACGTGTCATGATTATCATTTCACTAGCTCCACGTGGAGCTAGCGAAGTGGCCGCGAGAACGCTATGAGTGTGGTATGTTGTCATATTCGTACATGACTCGCTTGTCAGGATTATCATGTTTGCACCAGTCATATACTTTCGGTATCCATTTACGTCACGTAACATAAACTTGGTATATGTGGAGCTAGCAAAACGGCCGCGAGTGCATCATGAAGGGCTAAATATTCTCGTATGTAGCGCTGACTCACGCGCACGCTGGGCACAGCGACGCTACGTTAGCAAAACGCGAACAATCTATAGTCTGATGCCAAGTGCGATCAGCGTCTGTCGGCACGCCCCGACGGCAACCAGCGCGAAATGCGACATGCTGCTTTTCGCGTCGATGCGTTACGCAGACAATGCGTATCCTTCTTTTCGTGATGAAGGGACGCCGGACGCGCTGAAATGCGCATGCCTCAAAGCAACGCAGCGCGGTGCGCCTGCGAGTATATGGCAGGGCCGGCGCCTGGCGTGGCAACGCCGGCGTGACGCGACCAAATGAACGTCGATGAGCACGCGCACCGCGTCACGTAGATTTTATGCTATTTCAGCGGACATCCACCTTGGTACCCCTTAAACTTGGATTTATCGTCACCGCCAAGTTCTCCGCTTCGCCTAGACAACACCTTCGTCCAGGTGGGTACAGTTTTGACAACTTGAGGGACGTCCTTCACTCCCGGCTACAACGCCGCCTCGCTAAGGGCTCTCAGCCCGGCGATGGCGGCCGCTAACGTGGTTACGGGCTATGATCCTACCTCAAGCCAAATGCTGTCCATGGAGATTTCATCCTCCGTAAACACTATGCCATCAGAAGATGAATACCTCGACGACATGGGGAGACGGTGGCAACGCAAGCAAGCGAAATCGAAGTCTGCGTCTCAACAACAACGAGACGCCACAGCGGGCCACCATTCCCCAGCCTTGCAAGAAACGCCGGCGCGCCATCCCTCCGGTGGTGTGCCTACCTCTGCTCCGTCCTCGCAGCCAGCGAAGCAACGCAAGTGGCGTCCGCGTCAAATTCCTCGCCTCTCTCGCGACGACTACATTGTAGTAGTGAAATCTCGCGTTCCCTGCGAGCTACGCACATTCATCCCGGCCGATCGCGCGGGCGACGCCATCCGCAGCTACCTCGGTGACCGGACTACCACGCACATTCAAGTGTGGCCAATCTGGGAACAGAACATCTTGGTCTGTAGCACCACCATTTTGCCTATGGCACAGCGACTCCTCGGGGACTTCCAGCTGCAAGTGGGGGACTAGCAGCTGCCCGTTCGAGGCCACGCCAAGGCACCAGGGGATACATGCAAGGGCGTCATCAACGTCAACCCTGCTGAAAGCCCGGAAATGATAAAGTCTGAACTGTATTGACCTCGAGGTACTATCCTTGTGGTCCGCAAACTCGGAGATTCCGCTGCGGCGGTGGTGACTTTCGAGGGCACGAAGTTACCCCGCTTCCTCTTCTACCACTGCGTGGCGACGTATATCCGCGCCTACAAGAAAACGGTCCCTGTATGCACCAAGTGCGGTACCATCGGTCATCGACCACCTCAGTGTCCTCACGCCGCTCCAACCCAGTGTGCCAAATGTGGAACCCCCGCACCTGCAGGTCTAAATGCCCACGACTGCCACCCCAAGTGCCTCCTCTTCCACGGCGCCCATGAGACTGGGACCAGTGGCTGCACGGCAAAATATCGAAAATATCGGAAACGCAAGCAGCCCTCAAAATCTCCTCGAGGGACCACCTTATGTTCGTCACAGCCAGACAGCAGCACCAACCTTTATCATTCGGCTCTATCACTGCACGCCGACACTCAAGCATTCCCACCGCTCGAAGCACCAGCGGCGGTACCTCAGGTGAGCAGTTGGGCAGGGAAAGCTGCTTCGAAGCCTCTCTCACCCCCTTCTGTCGATCCTCCTTCTCCCGAACTTGCGGCCTTTCGCCAGCAAGTTGCGGCACTTCAAAAGCAAAATTCTCTTTTAACTAAACAACTCGAACTCTTAAATAAGCGACTTCAACCCCAACAACAGTGTACTGCAAGGCCATCCGGTATTGCCTCCTCTGTCCAGGCGGCTACGCCAGCTACGTCCAAGCTTAGTCCTCGCGCTAAGTCCACTCCCATTAAACCGCCGGTTTAAGCAGCCATGTGTACTCCAGCACTCGGAACCGGTGCCACATCTACTCCAGAAGCTCTTGAGGCTCCTGGGGCACCTCAGGTTCTCTTGCCCGCTAACCAAACTCTCCCTAGCTAAGAGCGCTCCCCGCGCGTAGAGGAACGCCTCACGCGCGTCGAAGCTTCGATTAATCACCTCCTCACCAGCTTCTCGGTCCAACGCATAGTAGTAGAGGTTACTCAGGCTATTCAAGCCTGGGCAATCACCCAGTTTCAACCCAAGGCATGGCGTTCCCGCTCCTGCTCGGTGAGCAGTGAGGGTACAGCTCCACGGCGTCGTCGTAAGGTGGCTACTACCACCCCGCCGTCGGACAATCCGGCCTCCGTGCCCCTCCCTGCCTCTGAGGATTCCGAGCGGGACATGGAGGACCAAATATAAAACCTAAGACAGTCACGATGGCTACCAATCGTACGCCCCGTTCAAACATTGCGTCTAAATTCGAGATCATACAGTGGAACCCAGGAGGCTTCGGGAACAGGCAAAAGCGTTCGCATCTTTCCCTTTTCCTCAGCTCACTTGGCTCTCAGCCGGCCGTCTTGGCGCTCCAAGAATCTGGCCCTGCTCCATCCCTTTCTGGATACTGCTCCTATGTAGGCGGCACCACCACATGCCTCCTCGTGCATAAAGTTTACACGGCGATACAGATTGACCTCGATCTGGATCTTCCTTACGACTACTGCATGATATCAGTGCTGTCTCAGCGGAGGGGCCAAACATCAATACATATCTTAAACCTGTACTGTCCCCCTCGCCTTGCGAGGGCTTCGTTCGCGCATCTCTTCCATCGGGCGCTGCGTATAGCGGCCCGACAACCACTGGTGATTGTCGGGGACTTTAATGCCCCCAGCCCTCACAGGGGTTACTACTACGAGAAGCTCGGGGCAGAGAGCTCAAGGAGCTCATTTCCTCGCTGAGCCTGACGCTTCTTACCGATCCGGCACAACCCACACGTTCCGGCAACTCGGTCACGCGAGACACATGCCCCGACCTCTCCCTCACCCGTCACATCCGCGATGCTACATGGGAAAATTTAGGCGAAACCCTACGCAGCGATCACTTTTTACTCCGCATTTCGTTCACACCGCGGCAGAAAATGTGCCAACACTGGGGCCAAGCCCGTCTCACCGATTGGACTCAGTTCAGAATGCAACCATTCCCCGCCGGCCTCTCCTCGACCGAATATGCAGCGTGGGCATTATACGCTCTACATATGAAACAAGCAGACACTCGCACCCTTGCAACCTCTAATTTGACTCCTGCAATCGATCCACACCTCCTACATCTTTGGCACGCTTGCCGCGGGCTCATAAGGCGCTAAAAATGCAACAAACTTAATCGGAAACTTCGTGCTCGCATTGAGGCGCTCACTGCAGAGGCGGCCGCATACTCCGCACAACTTTCCGATGCTAACTGGGCAGACACCTGATCGAAGGCTGCAAAGCACATGAGCTCTAAGAGTGCGTGGCGGCTCTTTAGAAGCCTTCTCGATCCCTCCACCACCAGGGGAGAAACGCAACGCCAGCTCCACCGTGTTCTGCATGCCATTCAGGACACTACAGATGAACTCGCGCGAGAACTTTGTGACCGCTACATCTGCCGCACAATTGATCCCACAGGCCCAGCATAGACGTATTCCGGCGCCCCTAACACCGACCTCGACGCCCCATACACGCTTTCTGATTTACGATTCGCACTCACGAAAATGCGACGGGGCGCGGCCCCTGGACGCGACGGAATCACAGTATCGCTCTTGGCAAATCTTCCCGACCAAGCACACCTCTCGCTACTCCAGCTTATAAATTCGATATGGGACGGCTCTCCGCTTCCAACGGAATGGACCACATCGGTCGCGACATTCATTCCCAAATCGGCAAAGTCCGTTAGTATTGAGGCACTGAGACCCATCTCACTTACGTCTTGCGCAGGCAAACTCATGGAAACCATGGTTCGCGAACGCCTTTCCGCCTACTTGGAGGCCAGGAGGACCTTTGCCGACACGATGTTTGGCTTTCGCCCGCATCTGTCAGCGCAGGAAGTCCTGCTCCAGCTTCAACACGATATCATAGAGCCGACTACTATGCGACATAACGATAAAGCCGTGCTCGCTCTCGATCTCCGCGGGGCGTTCGACAACGTCAAACACAGCCCTATACTCACTAATCTGTCTACCACAAACTGCGGGCAGAAGACTTTCAACTACATTCGCGCCTTTTTATCACATCGCACCGCCTTCATTCGCCTTAATTCTACCGAACACGGCCCGTACTTATTAGGCATGCGGGGTACACCTCAAGGGGCAGTTCTGTCTCCTCTGCTTTTTAACCTGGCGATGATGAACCTCCCCTCTCTTCTAAGCGAGGTCGAGGGAATACAACACGCACTATATGCGGACAATATCACAATCTGGACCAACACCGGCTCCTTAGCGCAAACCGAAGAACGCCTGCAAAAGGCTGCCCTTCTGGTGGACACCTGCGCAGGTTCATGCGGCCTGGAGTGCTCTCCAGGTAATCGGCTCTTCTTTCAGTCTCTCCGCTACAGCCGCTTCAAACTTTTCTTCCGTCCGGGCCCGTCCCGTCAGTGCAAAATATTCGGGTTCTTGGCCTTCACCTCACATTGTCCTTGGATCCAAAGGGCTCAATAGCAGGCCTCAGACGCACCAGCGAACAGGTGAGCCGCATGATACGGCGAGTTTCTACCAAGCGCGGCGGCCTCCGCGGGTCTCAGTCCCTCCGATTGGCCTACGCGTTTGTGACCAGTCGCGTCCTCTACGCCTTGCCTTACCTTCGCCTGCGTCGTCGACACGAACACCAGCTGGACGTCCTTCTTCGTTCAGTATACAAACGCGCTCTGGACCTACCTATTGCAACTTCCAACAGCCGATTCACGGCTCTGGGGGTACACAACACCTTTGCAGAGATGCGCGAAGCTCATCGCGTTAACTAAATCAATCGACTGTCGCAGACGCCTTCAGGGCGCCGTCTTCTACACAGACTTGGCCTTAACCCGATATCTGACCAAGACCCTCTGCAGCCGGTACCAGAGCTCTGGCGTCAAAAGCTATGGGTGGAACCTCTACCCCGTAATATGAGCCCCGACCTCTATCCTGGCCGTAGACTAGCACGCGCCGCGGCCCTTCATACGCGACACTCCGATCGTCCTGGTGTTTTCTACGTCGACGTCTCGGGTCCCTCCCCCTCGGGTCACTTCACGGCTGCCGTTATTACAGAGGGCAAACACGTCGATGGTCTCTCCTTTCGAGCAGACCCAGTAACGCACGCTGAAGAGGTTGCCATAGCTTTGGCCGCCTCTCACCCTGCCTCACGCACCATCCTGACGGACTCGCGCTCGGCCTGTTCTCAGTACCTTCAGGGTTCCATCGCCCCGCTGGCGGCTAGCCTGCTACAGTCAGCCTCTTGGCGCTTTAACCCTCATCCCATTCGTATAGTCTGGACCCCAGGCCACTCGCGTCTGCCCGGCAACGAGGCGGCAAATGCCGCTGCCCGCGCTTCTCCTGTCCGGGCCGTTGCCCCTCCATGTCCCGAGACGGAATCTGGCAATACCAACCTGACGCGCTTTCGCGAAATTTTGGCTTATTACCGGGCTTCGCGCCGCCTCTACCCGGACCCCGCACGCGGTTTGGAGAAAGCGGACGAACGACTGCTACGCCGCCTGCAGACGAACACCTTTATCAGTCCGGCGGTCGCCAGGCACTTTTTGCCTAAAATCAATGGCACCTGCTGGACCTGTCATGTCCTCGCCGACACATATCACGTCGTAGCATCGTGCCCCGTTAATCCCGTTCTTTCTCATCCCCTTTTCCTATCCCAACTAGAGAGGCTTGGGAGGAGCACCTGCTCGGCTGCTCTACCTTGGCCTCACAACGCTCCTTGGTGGAGCGCGCACGGGCAGCTTCCAGCTCCACTGGCGTCCCGGAATAGGGTCTTGCCACTCTAGCACGCCGATGGGCCACGTCGGCACTCTCTAGTAGACTTTTTCTGAAATAAATGTTTTTTACCACCACCACGTCGAAATGTATTCGCGCCTTGACGGTGGCATGTAGTCATGTTCTCACATGACACGCATCTCAAGATTATAATGCTTGCAAAAGTCACATACCTTCGTCATCCATCGGCGTCACGTAGTTCCAAATTTGGCATATGTGAAAATAAGGTACTCGGCTGCTGACCCGCAGGTCGCGGGATCGAATCCTGGCTGCGGCGGCTGCATTTCCGATGGAGGCGGAAATGTCGAGGCCCGTGTGCTCAGATTTGGGTGCACGTTAAAGAACCCCAGGTGGTCAAAATTTCCGGAGCCCTCCACTACGGCGTCTCTCATAATCATATGGTGGTTTTGGGACGTTCAACCCCACAAATCAATCAATCAAGGATCCAGTTCATAAAATTGACACCTTTGGAAGCTGGTAGATGACCAGAATGTGCGTGTGAGATCTCGAGCCAGCAGGTAAAGTTGTCTTGCTGCATCATTCCTTGATAGAGGAATTGGGACTACACGGGTTTCTTCATGGGCTGAGCGGGCTGCATAATCGGCTAATTGATTTCCGGTAATACCGATATGTCCAGGCAGCCATTGATATATAATATCATGCCCTCGTGCTAGAGCTTCATGATGCAATGTCTTATTTCTTGTACCAGTTGGTCATGACTCCTCCTACGCACGGCAGACTGCAAACTCCGATATGTCAGTTTAAAATCAGCGCAACCTTATGAGGCGAACTTAAATTATACCATACATAACTTTCATTTCATGATTATTATGTTCGCGCCTAGCATTTGTCTTCGTAGTCTATTCACGTCACTTAATACCCTATTTGGTATACGTTAAGCTAGCGAAAAGGCCACAAGTGCGCTAAGAGCGTGGCATGTAGCCGTGTTTTGCTTGACACGCATATCATGATTGCATGTTTGGACGAGTCATTTAACTTCATCATTCAGTGACGTCACGTAAAGAGTTGGCAACACACGCAAGCATGCGACACGATACGCGAGGCCCAAGCATGCGCAGGGCTTGTTGAGCCTCTCCAGAGACTGATTGGCCACCCCGGTGCAATATTTCGCCACTATAGCTCCCGCATCAAAGCAAGAGCTAGGTAGTCGAGAATCAAGCATCACAATAACAAAAAAAAAAGATTCTGTGTTCAGATTAGGGGAAGCGGAGACATCGCGTATGCGAAGATGCCGAAGGTTCGTGTACGTTGGTGATTGAGGACGGGAGTTGGAGGAAGACCACCAACACTTAGGACTAACGGAGTGTTTAAAAGAGTGGTTCACTCTCCTGTATAGAACAAGGAAGCTTCGTTTCGCACTTCGGCTCAGCTGAACGACATGCGTAGTTCTAAAAGGGCCAAATCTAAGCATGCGTGATAGAAGGAACGTGCCTGCCTTGCAGTTTGCGTTCTTATCATCGCGGCTGTGATAACTACTTTGAACTTCAGAGGCGCTGTAAACTCTAATGCAGCAAAAAATTGTGTTATACTGGAAATCGGCGCCTTTTATACTGTTAGTCTTAGTTGACGGTATGTCATCATACCGGTAAAAGTTCGCTTGTTTTTTTGTTTTCTTTTCTTTTTTGCCTAAACCATTCAGAGCGCTTTCGAAAGCTAAAGCAGTGTTGAAATCCTCGGCGTAAACAATGTGTAAAACAAAGTTTCCTAAAAATTACTAGAGGAGACATTAGCGCTGCGATCGTACCGCGACTATAAAAGCGATGGGTAACGGAGTTTCCTATCGTACTTTCGGGCGCCGAATCGCACTTGTGGATTCGTTTATTGCTATGTTACAGTTTTGTTTTGAAGGAAACAACGAACCCTTTGAACTTGGTGGTCCCATTAGAGGTGGTAAGCCTAAAATAATAAGGTGGCGAAGCGCAATCATTCAACATTCGCCGATTTCTGTTTCGTGACATAACAGCTCCAAACCACACGAAACACACACGAACCCAGAAGTACGCAAATTAGACAAATACATGTATTACCCATCATTCATCATTCGCATGCTCACGTGGCGCCATGCGTTGCAGCTCTCCTAGACACTAGCGCCAGAAATTCTTCTGGAAGACGTATATAGTAAGCTCTATGGTTTAAAAACAGGAGAGACGTTATGTGCGCTGTGCATGCTCGCACGCGTTGTATTTTTGAATGGCTCGTAACGTACCGATCACGATGCTCCGTGGTTATACACATGGCAGTAGACCCCCGTGCGATACTAACTAAACTTGGCATCCCCCCTTTGAGAGTGTTTTGTGATTGCGATAGCATCACTGCGGATATCCTTTGCTGTCATGTATCTTGATTTCGACACTGATGATGATGCATGAACTCTTGTGAAACTAACTCTTTAACGCTGTCGGATTAAAATAAGAAAGGCCAAGTAGCAGCGTCCGACATGGTGTACGTATAGCAGTGGCAGAAAAAAAGCCCGCTCTGGATCAACGGTTACCAGATGTGGAAAATCAGAACCAGATTTCAGTGTGGATTCCGGAGAGCATCGTACTTTAATGAGAAGTTAACGCCATAGTCAAGGAGGACACAACGATGTAAAACATAAAACAGTATAAGTGGCTAACACGTTCTAAAATAGGCTCCGCGTTTCCTGCACATGTTAAAATGAACGAAATTAAAAAAAGAAAGCCGTTTTATTTATTTATTTATTTATTTATTTATTTACAAAATACTGTCAACCCTCCTTGAGGGTTATTACAGGAGTGGAAAGGATACAAACATTATACAAGCAAGGCAATATAGTGGCAATACAAGAAGAGTACATAAGAAACGCGCGATCATGATAATAAGTAATGTATACATCATACAGGCATAGTTGCCTTGAACCAAATGATGAAGAAAAATAAAATAAAATGTTAGAGTGTGGATGCTTTCTCCCGAATGCAATTAGGTTAACACCTGGAACTTGGGAGCACAGACATGAGTTTTTCAACGCTTTCTAAAAATTTTTGAAGTGTTGGCTGTGCTACAGTATCTGGATCAAGCGCATTCCATTCTCTTATTACGCGAGGGAAAAATGAAAACCTGAAGGTATTGTTACTGCAGAAATATTTTTTGAAGATGAGGTCGTGTTTTTGGCGCACTTTCCCTTTTTCTTTTATAGTAGTGAAGACGGAGGCATTAGTTTTAAAGTGGCCGTGCAACAGTTGATAAAAGAACTTCAACCGATGTATTTTTGCTCTATCGCGAAGCGTAGGTAGCTCTGCTCGGAGCAGAAGCTCGGAAGGGGAATCCGTTCGCCTATAGCGGTTAAAGATAAATCTTACCGCCTTGCGCTGTACGCTCTCGAGCAAAGCTATGTCAGTATTTGTTGAAGGAAACCACACTATATTCGCATATTCTAGCATAGGTCTTATAAAGGAAATGTAAGATAAGCGCTTGGTATCTGTGGTAGCGTAGCGTAGGGTCCGTTTTAGAAAAATCAACTTGTTTATTGCCTTTTTCGTCACCTGATGTATATGCGCAGTCCATTTGAGGTCAGATGATATTAGAAGCCCTAAATATTTATACTGAGTTGCTGTGCGAAGGGTGACACCATTAAGTGAGTATGGAAATAATAGTTTGTTTTTCTTTCTGCTTATGTTCATCACGACCGTTTTTTCGGAATTAATAACCATCTGCCAATCATGGCACCACTGGGCTACGTTGTTTAGGGAATCGTTAAGGGCAACCTGATTTCTGAATAATAATGTCCACTTCCAGACGTATTTTATTTTTAAACGGCTCACATTCTTCTAATTCAGTCGCAAGGGATCCAGGCCATGAATGGCCGCGAATAACATTTGGAAACGCTCCGTGATATGTGATAATATGATTTCCAGAAAAAAAGCTTGTTTATCTACGATTGTGCTAAGGTTATGAATCTTAGTGACCCTTATTGCCTTGTAGAATCCGGTCGTTGTCATTGCATCATGAATCATTACGCAGATAATAAAACTTTCAAAACGATGGTCCTAGATAAAATGCTAGCCCACTTGCCCGCCAAGTAACCTTGCTGCCACTAGTCTTTGCTCGTGTTGTCAATGACTGCAAGCCTTGCATCGATGAGGTACTCGTAATCACCACGCAACAAAGGCTCGCAGTCGTAACCCAGCACCTTGGTAAGAGCGTTGTCCAACAGTGGGTATGCCTTAGAGTCCGTAGCGTACACGGCCATGAAAGGCAGCGAAGGCCAGCAGCACATGCAGATCACGTCCGCTGGTGGTGTCTCCGCGCTGGCGCTGCTTTGGCTCTTGTTCGCTGGTGGTGGCTCGTTGTTCTCCACCAGGAGGCAGCCGTACACCAAGGAGTCGTTGTGCATCGTGACGAACGTCGTCTCATGACCAAGGTTCCTCACGGCTTTCGCGATGTCAGTCAGAAACGCAGTCGCGTTGAACGCCTCCTGTTTCACCATGTCGCCGAGTGTAATCAGCGTCCACGTTTGCAGAATCCGAAGTGGTGCCATCCAGCAGTAGAAATAGCCGAGGCGCTCGAGTTTCTGCTGCCGGCTCTCGCATGATTCCACCGTTTCGCGAAGCGCCTCGAGGGCGAGCTTTTTGCTACCGTGTTCTTTCTTGGGCGGAAGCCACCAAGCATTCATGTCGCCGAAGGAGCACAATTGTTTTTCCGTGGCTCCGGAGAGAAGTCTGAAAGCCACGTCTATTTCCTGGGCAGTCATCTTGGGAGTAAGCGGCTGTCGGGACAAGTGCGAGATGGAGCTGCTATGGTCGGCTGCTCAAACGACAGGCACCGTTAATGCGAATGCTGGCGGCCGCTCAATCGTCGTGGCAGCTATAAAAGCGATGCGAATGACGTTGAGCGGCAGATATGGGTGATTCGATCTCTACCGTCCATGATCCAAACGTTAGCTGGCTTTATGTCAAACAAACAAGAATCAAAATGCTAATCACGGCGACAGTTTATACGGAGTGTGATGCACTCGATAGCCTAATATTGTCCATGCACGTGGTACACAGTTCAGGTGGTCAAGGCAGTCATGCTTCCTAAATGCGACTGGAAAATCAGAGTTTGGGCTTCATTTTTTGTTATCACGAGCACGTGAAAAAGGCTTCAGAATGTTCACGCGTGGTCCGGGCAAGCTTCATCATGGCACGATAACTTGTCACTCAAAGGAGAAATAAAATTTAAGTACGTAAGCTGAGTACTCGTACTTTTCATGCGACTATGAATCCTGTCGTATTGGACAGCCTTGAAAGTTTGGACCCCCATGTGTTCAGTCAGGTCCACTCCCATTTCACGTCAACCCGGCCTGCTCCAAAGTGCGACCTCTGCGGCCGGGAACGAACCCGCAGCTTCCGGGTCAGGCTTTGTGCGGCGTAAACACTATAATACCGCAAAACTGTGGGCGGTTAAGTCAAAGGTCCTTTAAAGTCAATATACTGGTATCGGGATGACCTTCTCTGTTGCAAGACAAAGATGGCAATACAGGGGGCACTTTTTAAGCTGGCCTATTTCTTTCGGCTGCAGTTTTTTACGAAGCATCTCATTTAGTTCGTTTTGTGCCAAGAATTCAAGGAGGACAAAAATTTCTTAAACATGAGGTCCTATTATTGCGTACCAAAGAAAATAAAATTAGAAATCACACAAAGTGACAACCGTGACATTCTATACACGAGAGACACCGGGCCGGCGCCAATGCGCATTGGTACACAGGACGTGGCGTGTGTGTGGGAGTTAAAAATTTGTGGTTTTTGCGTGAGCGTATCGTGGCGAACCTGATTTCACCAATTTCTGCCACCGCTGTTGCGAACGCTTGGTTGAATAGGCCATGTTTTGCAGTAAAAGTGTTATGATATCAAAATAACGTTCGAATGCGCAGTAGCTGTCCTTCAACTCTGCTACTGCCGCCGGAGTCCGTAATGACTGTCGAGCGCAATTAGAAAAACGCGAAGTAAATGTAAAACAGAGTGACACACGGGGATTATAAGAGCGTTGTGTTATCTTACTTCCTTCATATTCTTAACCGCCACCAGGATCCTGTATTCCTCCGCTGTGAAAAAGCTTGAATTTGGGTGGAGGGCACCAGCCCTCGGAAAGGACTGACTGATTGCCGTATAGGATGTTCCTAAGAGCGGTATGAGAATAAGCCAAGGTGGCTTGGTTTCCCGATTAACTAACTGGCATTGCTAAAGTAGAAGTAGTGCAACGCGTATTCATGCAGTTTGCACTACAACATCAAACGTGAATGCTCTACCGCCAGCCTTTTGGCCTTTTCTGTTATTGATAAACTAACCGCAAGGGCAAAGAGGCTGCTCGCTTGAGCTTCTTGTACCAGTTGCAGCGTAGGCATTACGAGGTAGATGAGTCTAAGTGCGTCAGACTTTCACAGTGTGACGCTACTCGTTCTAAGCACAGTCTGAAAGAATATTTCTCAAAGAACGATGTCCTTGGTAAATCCTTTTTTTTGCTAACACTACACAAACGAAACATGCTAAATGTAAGTGTTACTAATGCCTACACACTATCCGCGTTAAAGTCCGCCTCAGTGGAACAGCGGCTATGGCACTCGGCGACTGACCAGGATGCGGTCGGTTCAATCCCGGCCATGGCGGTTGCATTTCGATGGAGGCGAAATGGTCAAGTCCCGTGTTCTGGGCTATGTCAGTGCACGTTACAACCGGATGATCGACATTTGCGTACCCCTCCACTGCATGCGGAATCTCTCATAATTCTATCGTCGACAGTGTAACTGCGCGAAATGCAGACAGAAACAAGAAAGGAGAGAACAATACCGGTAAGCACAGAATATCAAGTGAAATTTTATTGCAAAAACGAAGCAATATATGATGGACTGAATAAAAAGAAGAGCCGGTAATGGAGGAGAAGAGAAAAAGGCACGAGTAACTGAACTACCAAAAACCTAGCCCGCATGAAGCTCAGCATGCCCGTCATACAATACCAAGATAGCTTAAGTCATTATCGTGTATGGCCACTCAAAAAACACTGGCGCAACGCTCGGATTTCTTGTGATTATGCGCAGCCTTGATGAGCTCACGCACTTCTCAGTTCTTATACCAGAACAACACAGAAGTATCAACAAAGAGCGGAGCGCAGCCGCATTTCTTAAAGTGGGCGGCCAGATGGAAGCTGGAGTGACCTTTAAAGGAATTGAGATGTTCTCGAAGTCCAACATTTAGACAGTGACCTGTTTGGCTCACGCACACATGATTGCATGACAAGGGAATGGAGTAGAGAACACTGGTGATACAAGATGCATAATTACAAATATGACTAACATTGCATGCAATCAACTTTCGACGCAGAGAAGAAATTTCCTTTTGACCCAACTAGTTGATTGGTCCACATAACGTCTTACGGAAAAAAAAGTGACCAATATAGCCGATCATATCGTAACCATGTTTCCAATGCGACGAAGAATCCGAACCAGAAATACGGCATTGGAAACCGACTGCGTATTTTATCATAAACGAGGAGGCTAAAAAGTGATGACAACAAACGAATCAGCATTGAATTCATGCAATTTCAATTACTTGTCTAATATGCTAATATTTTGTATTATTTCACATTATCATACATAAATATCTGCAACTGCGACAATATCCAAGAGTATATGGCAGTAATAAAGTCTTTTCCTTAGTATATGCCACATATATTTGCAAATGAGATATATTGCAAAAAGGAGCTATGTCAGATGCTGATAACCTGAATTTGCCAACTCCATCATTCAAGACCACCAAATATCCGAAACTCATTTCGCCTTTAAAAAATAAATCAATATTTTTGTCTACTCCAAGCACGCTAAGTTTTCGAAAAGGTTTTGGTAGATAAACGATATTGGATGTAAAAAGCTTTGTAAAAGCATTTCCTGTGAGGTACTAAGCATTAACTTTCGTGTATCACACAAACCTCGACGATATTTTTTATAGACTTTTTTATGTTTCGCAATCTCCAGATATATTATTGCTAAATAACAAGACCAGATGGTTCGATGATCAAAGGGACAGAAACGTTTATGACACTCAAAATTATGTTTTTTATGCAGCCCTTTTGAGTTAAAAGGTACACAAATCACAACGCAACTTCGCAGTCACCTGGGCCTGCTTTTTCCAGCCACTTCACCAATTCGAACTTATAAATGTATATGTTGGCGTCCATGACCACTACGCCTTCTCGCTCCAATGAAGAAAGATTGATGGCGTGGTTTATATAAGACTGATCGACTAAAACACTGTAAGGCAGAAAGTACACCTCAGCGAAATAACAAGTTTGGTAGGTGGTGGTGGTGGTGGTGGTGTTGTAGCAGGCGGGGTTAGCCTGGCCTGCATGGCCGGCAATTGTTCCGCCTGAGCATCTCCTGAATTTGGAAAATGTCACCACGTGTCAGACAGCCCAGTGTCTCACAGGAAGACTAACAAAATTCGTTGCACGTTCCTCCTAGTTGCCGCGGGTCATTCAGGAAAGATGATGTCATCAACTGTCCGGTGTCTATGACAGCCTTTTCGCAAGGTGCGGATCATCGCTCCTCTTTGCACATCAAACTGTGGGCAAAGCCAAATGAAATGTTCAATATCCCCAATGTCACCACAGAAGGCACAGAACGGGGAAGCGTATCTCCCAGTCTTGAATGACCAGGCCGGGGTGTATGCGGAGCCGGTTCTAATGCGGTACAACAGCGTCGCTTCCTCACGAGAAAGTCCATGAATTACACATGCTTGGTGTGGAAACTTGTAGATCGCCTTGAAATGATTGCGTATCACATCTTTGTTGTTCTGGTAAGTCTTGGGAATTCTTACTTTTGGAAACGATGTACGTGCTTCACAATCAAGGGCATCAGCCTTTTCATTGGCCTCAATGCCAACGTGGGATGGGATCCACTGGAACTTTATATTAAAACTCTTGCCATTTAGGTGTTTGATTAGTGCCAGAGATTGCCTGGTGAACTTTTCTTGAGGTAGGCCACGATGCAGTCTTTGTAGCGCCGATTTGGAGTCCGTGAGCACTACGACATCTCGTGCAGAAGAGGATCGCAGTTTTCGCAAAGCCGCCGTAATTGCAGCGCTTTCTACCGTTGTGGACGAAACCACGCGATCCAGGCGGCCCGACCATGACACGCCCAGGCAGGGTATGCAGAAAGCCGCTGCGCAGCTATCCGTCTGTGTGCACACTGATACGTCGGTGTACACTTGTAGGTGGCCGCGGTACATGGTGCTCAAGTGGTCCAGCGCAAGAAGTTTTGCTTCCGCGGCTGAAATGGTGCGCTTCGCTGGTAGCTTGGGTACACTGAAGTTGCACGCAACATCCACAAAAGACCATGGCGGGTCCGTAGGGCGCCGTTTAGGCAGTTTCAAGCCTAAATAATGAAATGTGTTTAGTGCCGCGTTGAAATGGGAGCCAGTTCTTGCTCTTAGCCGCCGGAGAAGCGCCGTGCCTGCGAAGGACTCTCCCAGTCTTGACAGCTGCGTCAATAAGGCCTGAGATGCCAAAAGGCGGAGCGGCAGAGACTCGGCTTCATTGGTGACCTTCATGTTTGAAGCCGCCTGAGGGACTCCCATCGCCAAGCGAAGGCCCTTTCTGTGCACTGCCTCTAGGCGTTCGAACTGGCTTGGTGATGGTGATATCAGGGGCAGCTGATAAATGATGTGGCTTGTTATAAGCGCATCATTTAATTTAAGCATGGACATAGGATTGTTGCCCCAACGGACCCCTGCCATGCGACGCAGAGCGTTGATCCTTTGCACTGATGCAGTGACCATACCATCAACCGCACGTCGCCATAATAGCTTGTTGTCGATGGTAATGCCCAGGAAACGGACACTTGTTGCACAACGAATTGAGTGGCCTCGAATATTCAGTAACAGACGTGTTGACTTCCGTCGCGCTCCCGGGAAGAGCATGAAGGCCGATTTTTCCGCTGATAAAGATAGGCCGAGTGTCAACAAGTGACGCTCAATGATTGAAATAGCGCTCTGTGCTATCCGGGCCAAACGTTTGTGCTGGTACCCTGAGATCCAAATGCAGATGTCATCGGCGTAGGTGGATATTTTAACTGCTTTCAGAGCTAAGTGCAGAGTGTCGGGAAGGCTGGCCATGGCAGCGTTAAAAAGCAAGGGAGATAGAACACTTCCTTGTGGGACGCCGAGGGAAACGCATCTCACTTCGCTCATTACATTTCCAAGCTTAACATGGACACAACGGTCTCTGAGAAATTCATGCATGAACTGAAGAGCATTTCCCGACACACCCATGGCTTGGAGCCCGTTCACGATGCCTGCCTGAAGCACACAATCATATGCCTTGGCAACGTCCATGAAGACGGCGAGTGTCGAGAGTCCGCTGACACGGTGGTGCTCGATGTGGCTTAATAGGTCCAAAACACTGTCCTGGGCACTCAGTCGTGGGTGAAATCCGGTCATACACGATGGCCATCGTCTTCCTTGTTCAAGGTACCAAGTTAATCTTGTACATATTAATCTTTCCATCAGCTTAGATACGCATGATGTAAGAGATACCGGTCGATATGACGCTAGGCTCGCAGGATCCTTTCCGGACTTTAAGACTGGCACCACCCAAGCTGTCTTCCAAACAAATGGGATCTCTCCCGTGCTCCAGACATGATTAAATATGTCCAAAAGGGCCCTTTTTCGCTCATATGGTAGATTTGTCAGCATTTGATTGCTGATCAAATCGGGACCCACGGCACAGCGTCTTCTTAATTTGCTAAGTGCCATATCCAGCTCTCGGAAGGTGAATGGCGTATCTATCGTGTGAAAAAACTGGGGTGACAGAGGAATCGCCGCTCCTGCTGATCTACCAGATATGTACACGTCTGCGAAATCCTCTGCAAGGGTTTGCAAATCTATCCCTTGTTTCAAAGCGAGTGCTTCGAATGGCCTGTGTGTTCGGATCTTCCCAGAAAGACTATATATTACTGCCCATATCTTTGTCAAGGGCGTAAACGTTGATGAACTCTTACAGAAAGCGGCCCATTGATTTCGTCTTAATTTTTTTTTGTATGGCGACGAATCGCAGCGTTTATCCTGTTATATTCGGTTTTCGCAGACGAATTTCCTTTTGTTCTCATTAATTTCCGCTCCGCCCGTCTACGTGCTGCGCAGAGGTGCTTCAATTTCAAGTCAGGAGCAGGAAAATGGTAGGGCAGTTTCAGCAATGAAGTTGCTGATCGCTTGCCTTGCAACATATCTGCGAACAGCTCACCAGTGGATTTGTCCAAAACTTCTCTGTAGGTGTCCCAGCGTGTTACATTGCAGAATTGTCGACCAGCAGTTCGAAATCCCAGGATATTGGTGAAGATGGGGAAATGGTCACTGCCCATCTTGTCTGGAGCCGTGGTCGATGATACCAGAAGGTCCGTGGAGTGAAGTACAAGGTCTATTGCACTCCATGAATCTGGTGGCCTGAAAAATGTAGGTTTACCATCGTTCGCCACACATAAGTCGGCAGCATCCGCAGCTGCTAGAAGTTCCTTGCCTCGAAAATCGACACTCTTATCTCCCCAGAGTGAATGGTGCGCGTTAAAATCACCACAGATTATTCGAGGTGCGGGACATCGAGTGCAAAGGTCCTTTAGGCAAGTCTCCATAGAGACCTTTTTTCGTGGGCTTATGTACACCTATACCACACTCAGTTTTCGGTTTCCCAGGCACACTTGCACAGCAGTGATGATGCAATGGAATAACGCGATGGAACTGCGCCGGTCTTCTAAAACGCCTGTGCGAACTCAACCTTTTCCTGCGCGACATTCCAATACCGATTCTAGCCCTCTCCGAAGCCGGTCTACCGAATGCAAGGACGCTCCCAGGGTACACCCGACACGGCAACCCGAGCATAACGTCGTTTGCAAATGGAAGCGCAATGATATACATAAGGTGGGAAATCCCTCACGTCGCCTTACCAGTGCAAGACCTCTGTTCCAACTCACTGGAACAAGTTTGGTAATTCAAGATGTGTATTAACAGTTTCCCAAGCGAGCAAGCGAAATTATAGTTATGGAAATGATGCTGCATTTAACATACCCGAAAAGAGTCCTCACTATAAGGGAACGAACTTTAGGTTTCAGTGCTTCCTGGTCATAACACCAGTAGAACCACCGTCATCAATATTATTACCAAAATAGTGTCACACAAAAACGCCCATTCCGATTATGGTCACATTCACGAAATTACTCTTCTGCAAATGTGTTTTTAAATGCAAAGCATTTCTTAGCGAACTTCGACGATTTTGAGCGTATCTATCTATCTATCTATCTATCTATCTATCTATCTATCTATCTATCTATCTATCTATCTATCTATCTATCTATCTATCTATCTATCTATCTATCTATCTATCTATCTATCTATCTATCTATCTATCTATCTATCTATCTATCTATCTATCTATCTATCTATCTATCTATCTATCTATCTATCTATCTATCTATCTATCTATCTATCTATCTATCTATCTATCTATCTATCTATCTATCTATCTATCTATCTATCTATCTATCTATCTATCTATCTATCTATCTATCTATCTATCTATCTAGCCACCTACGACATTTACTTTCCCTGGCCGTTTCGGTAATGGTATCAATAACTAATTTTGTATGGCACAACATTACTGTATGACGAGCATAATTGACTAGTCATAAGGTGAACATCGCGACATGTATGTCATAAAGTCATGATTTATATTTTGTGGTCTTGTTGCTGTTGTGGCGGTTTCACTCACATGATATCTCGTAAAACTTGTATGGTACGACATGACTGCATGCCGAACACAAGTGACAGAATTCAACGTGTAAATCATGACAGTAAGGTCATGTAAGCCATAAGCGATGACTGCACGCCATGCTCATGATGCGCTTGCAGCCGTCTTGCTAGCTTCACATATACCAAATTTGGCATTACGAGACGCGAATGGGTGATGAAAAGATGTAACTGGTGCAAACTGATAATCGTGAGATGCGTGTCTTGGAATAACATGACTACACGCTACGCTCGTATTGTGCTCGCGGTTGTTTCACTGGCTTCACATAAACCAAATTCAGTATTTCGTGACGCGAACAGACCGCATATGTAAATGACATGTCCAAACATGATAATCATGGAATGCGTGTCATGTAACAACATGACAACATGTCTCACTCATAATGCGCTCACGGCCGTTTCCCTAGATTAGCATATGCCAACTTTGTTATTATGTGACGCTAATGGATGACGAGGGTATGTGACTGGTGCAAACATAATAATTATGAGATGTGTGTCATTTACGAGCACGACTACATGCCACATTCAAGGCGCCAATACACTTAGACCTGACCAGCTAGCGTGCTCTCTAGCGTTTGTTTCGTCGCGTGATGCTGGAGATGCCACGCCAGGCGCCGATCTGCCTGGCATATACTCGCAGGCACGCACCGCACTGCGTTACTTTGACGCATGTGCGTTTGAGCACGCCCGCCGTCCTTCCGTCCCGAAGCTAGGCAGACGCGGTGCATTATGGGTAACGTCGACGGTGCATTTTGCACTGGTTGCCGCCGGGCTTCGCCCACAGACGCTGGAAGCGTCTGGCGTTAGACTATAGAGTGTTCGCGTTTTGTTAGCGAGCGGCCCTGCGCCCAGCGTGCGCGTGTCAACGCTGTGTCACAGTATATTGGGCCCTTCACGATTTTTTCCCGATGTTTCGCCTAGCTTCACATATACCAAGTTTGATATTACGGAACGTGAATGAACTACGAAGGTATGTGACTGGTGCAAACATGATAATAAAGAGATGCCTGTTATGTCACAACTTGACCAAATGCCATGCTCATGATGCACTTGCGGTCGTTTATCCAGCTTCACATATGCGTGTCATGTAATACATGACTGCTTGCTATGCTCATAGCGTGCTCATGGCTGTTTCACTTGTTTCCCATTTACAAAAATTGGTATAACGTGACGTGAATGAATTGCGCATGTGAAGGAGACGTCCAAACAAGATAATCATGATATTCGTATCATGTAAAGCTGGACTACATGCTACGCTGATAGCACGCTCGCGGCTGTTTCGCTAGCTCCACGTGTACCAGATTTGGTATCAGGTGGCGTGAATAGATCATAAAGGTAAATGGCACGTCCAAACTTGATAATTATGACATGGAATTTTGGCAAGGCATAATTTGCCTCCGCCTCGTAACATTGATGTGATTTTAAACTGACATATAAACCTTCCTCATTCGTGTGTCGCGTATGATCGATTCCCACTGTAAGTGGGATCTTCCAATTTTTTTCTCCAGTTCAGACCAGACGTGTCAGTATCTTCACAACGTGTGAACTTGGTAAAACATAACACTAATAAGAAAAGATTTCACTTTTGTGGTAAACTATTGGTGCAATCAGTACACACGCATCGCTAGGTAATGACCTGCACTGCCCCATTAAACTTTTACTTGCACCCGGCTGGTCTGATTATGTCAGCCATCTACTTTGTCATGTCAAACACATATTCATATTAGATTTCGACTTCTCAATGATCCACTTTCAAAAATAGGCCTAATCGTAGCAGAAGAAAACGTTTTATGCTTTGAAACCTCAGGCTTGCACCAGTGCTGCAGAGATGCCTCTGATACCGTCTTTAATTTCATTTTAACTACTCTACAAGAGCCGTTTTAATGTGGTATTTAAGATTCTCCCTCATTTAAACAAGTTAAATCCTACGATATTCAATATTGTTCCCATCAGGTTTATACGGCAGTCTGTTATACAAACTGAAAGGCATAATATTTGTAGTTTAAATTTATAGTAATAAGTGATATTGCAATTTCATTTCTGTATTTTTATATCGCCTACCATTCTTAAAATTCTGTAGGCCCGTGTGCTCAGATGCGGTCGTACGTTAAAAAACGCCAGGTGGTCGAAATTTCCTTAGTTCTACACTTAAGCGTCTCTCATAATTATATAATGATATTGGGCTTTAAACCACACACATAAAATCAATAAAATCACCATCCTTAAAATCACATTTAAAAGTATCAACTTCGTAATGGCGGCCGATCCCCTGAAATGGTACTTGTCCTATATTCCAGGAAAACAAACAAACATAAAAACCCGCGCTGCCAGGAGTGCGGAGATCTCAGTTACAAGAATACAATGCTGCGTCCCCCCACTAAACTTTTACCTACGCAGCGCTCGTCAGGCGCAGTAACCTTTATGCCTCCATTGCAATGAAAAACAGTCTCTTGATCATTACTTTCTAACATGCAGTTTATTCACCAAACAGAGAAAAAGGCTTTTAGACGAACTGCTTCGAAGGTTGACACAAAGTTTACCCTTTCCGTTCGTCTTTCCTTTAGGGCTCCCGTGCTAGGTTTTAGCCAACTGAGCGTTTGCGAGATCGTATGCGATTTCCTGCGAGAGACGAGACGAATTGAATGTCAAGCTCATCAAATTCAAAAATATTTTGAAAATTATTCATCTCCTTTTTATATATTAAAATGCATCAAAGTTGAAGAATATCAAAGTCAAACATATTCATTATAAAACACTAGTCTTACTTTTTTGTTGTGAAATATTGTAACAAATGATTTCAAGGTAGTAAGGGTTGCTTGCAGCGCAAGCACGAAGGTGCTAGAAGAAACGAGAAATGAAAGGCGAGGCAAAGAAAGCAAAGAGGACAACACGAGCGCTGACTACCAAGTGATTTTATTTTTCGCGGCACACATGATAATATATACAACACGCACATTTTAACAGCAAACGTGAGCACGTTACATAGTTCTGGGGGAGTGTCCGATAAAAAGAAGGCACAATGATAAAATGGCTAACCCTTATCTTATTCGTTACAGAAGGCTGCCGAAAAATTAAATAATAAAAGAATAAGAAAAACCTGGCTGAACTTTTATTGAGTGCTTTTAAGACACATCGGGGTGGGCTAGACTTCACTTGAGAAGTTTCTTAACAGCGATCGTTGAGGTTCTTCAATATTAATATTACATTGTTTTCAAATCACGTATGCTGGCAATACCAACCGAGAAGTGTTAAACCCTTGTTAAACTATGCTTCCTGCCACACGAAACTGACCAAGAGAGCTATCGCTTTGTCGGCTCTAAGTGCTGGCTTATCTAAGTCATGCCTACACAAGATGACTGATAGTGTAACAATGCAGATTAACAGACTTCTGTCAGCGGGATTTCAAAAATCTGTAATTTCTTCCGTGTGAGAAACTTTGCTGCAGAAAATCTAACAAAAACAAGAAAAGGCAGGAGGAAAAAAAGACAAAAAGAATTGATGTCATTCCATACTTCCACAATATATCTCATGGTTTGAAAAAGGTAGGCTCGAGATATGGTTTGGATGTAGTTTTATCAACCCCGTGCAAAGTAGGCCAGATTTGCAGAATGATGAATGAGCGCCTCAGTGGAATCATCACAAAAAGTTGGACATGCGCCGTAAAACACATAAATATATTTATAGATTGTGCAGTTGGTGTTTTCTGCATGCTTCCTTTAACATGCGGTCGTTGTTATATAGGACAAGCCAGGCGGTGCTTTAATAAATGTTAATTGGGAGAGCATTTGAACGATTTATGCAAAGGAATAAGTTCAAACCTTATTTTGCACTGTAAAAGCTGCGGCTGCCAGCCTCGATTTCCGGGCGTAAGTGTGCTGGTACGCCATCTGGACAAATTAACCCGTAAAATAGCTGAGGCGTATCATATCAGAAAAGGTGGTGACAATTGCGTGAGCCAGCCTTCGGAGGCCTTGCATGACAAAGAGTTCGCGCTTGCCCCACCGTGGTGGTCTAGTGGCTAAGGTACTCGGCTGCTGACCCGCAGGTCGCGGGTTCAAATCCCGGCTGCGGCGGCTGCATTTCCGATGGAGGCGGAAATGTTGTAGGCCCGTGTGCTCAGATTTGGGTGCACATGAAAGAACCCCAGGTGGTCGAAATTTCCGGAGCCCTCCACTACGGCGTGTCTCATAATCATATGGTGGTTTTGGGACGTTAAACCCCACATATCAATCAATCAATAAAGAGTTCGCGCTTTTAGATAGTGGTTAGCCATTTTATTATTGTGCCTTCTTTTTATCAGGACACTCCCCCAGAACTATGTCACGTGCTCACGTTTGCTGTTAAAAGGTGCGTGTTGTATATATTGTCATGTGTGCCGCGAAAAATAAAATCAGTTGGTAGTCAGCACTCGTGTGGTACTCTTTGCTTTCCTTGCCTCGCCCTTCGTTTCTCGTTTCTTCTAGCACCTTCTTGCTTGCGCTGCAACCCTTATTACCATGAAAATTAAGGAACTAGCCCAAATAGCCGTTCTTCCTAAATGGTTTCAAAACTGTCTATAACCATTTGTTAAATGGTGAACATTTTTTTATCTAGCAGGGCACCGCTCGTTTCACAGCTGATCCCTCGAGATGTTCTGCGCCAAAATAAAGGGACACACAAGCAATGAAATAACCATTAGTGGGTACTTGTGGCTGTAAAACATGTGTCCAGTTGTCGCGATTCCTGCATTGGAAACATCTTCGTTTGATAAGGCATGTGTCCGGTATTTTTCAAAATTGCGGAAAGGAAGCATCTGGATGGTGCCTGCGGTGTTTTTTTGCATTCACAGAAGGCACTTTCCGATATGTACAAAGATTAATCCTCTCAGCCCTGGAATTTTTATCTTTACAGCTAATGCTTTTGTGTGGTCGCTTCAGAGATGACACGAGGCGCCGCAGTTTTCCGCCGCTTGTGTCCGTACCGCTACTGAACGAAGTAAAAAAAGCTAAATAAAAACTATAAGTACCTAGCGGGATTCGAACCCGGGTCTCCTAGGTGCCAGCGCTCTACTGCTGAGCCACACCGGTGCTTCCCACTTCGTTGAAAGCTTGCCTCAGTCAGGCTTGATGCCCGGAAACAATTGCGTTAGTATTGTGATGTAACGGTGAAAACAACCTTTATTGGGCCCAGAAGACCCGGTGAAGCGACCACACCCAAGGCACAGAACTCAGCCAAGCCAAGTCCCCACAGCAGATGAAGATGACGACCACTCATGATGACGAATATGTGTAAAGATAGATGAATGCCTACACTAACTCCCCCCCCCCCACCTGAAAGCGGTCATCCTGACCGCAGTTCTTGGCTGCAGTTTAAAGCGAAGAGGAACGCTGTATGAAAGGCTTGATGCGGGATACGTGGACTATTTCTGCTGCCCCGTAGCGGCGGTCCGTCAAAAGAAGAACGGGTGCCACGCAATAACTTACAGGAGACGTTTGCTCCAAGACAGTGTAGTGGTCAATAAAACGTAATTAAAACTTCTCGCACAGTCCGGGAGTGCGAATGGGTGTAAGAAGGAGGACTTCGTCGCCAGGGCTGAAAGACACGGCCCGATGAGAGGCATCATACTCAAGCTTGCGATCCTGTTGCTTGGCTTCAGTGTTGACGCGAGCCAGCTGGCGGCAATGAAGTAGACGAGACACGTATTGTTCACTTGAAGATGAACATTGTTTGACAGGCGCAGAGAAGAACGACACATCGAGGAAAAAAGAGGGGAAGCGACCGTGGACGAGGTTGAACAGCAAGTAACCGGTTGTGCCCTGTACAGAGGTATTATACGCAAAAGTGACAAATGGCAAAATGGTATCCCAGTTTCTGTGGTCGCGTTCGATATACATCGATATCATATTTGACAGTGTACGATAAAAACACTCAGTCAGGCCATTCGTCTGAGATTGGTAACTGGAGCTTGTTCTGTGTGTAGTGCCGGATGCCTTGAGCCCTTCTTCGACGAGTTCTGAAAGAAATACTATTCCACGATCGCTCAAGGTTACACGAGGAGCTCCGTGTCGAAGGGTTATTGCTCGAAGGATGAAGTCGGCCACTTCCGAAGCTGATGCAGAAGGCACAGGAGCTGTTTCGGCGTAGCGCGTCAGGTGGTCGACAGCTGTAACTATCCATCGATCGCCCGTGACAGTCATAAGAATCGGACCATACAGGTCAATGCCAACTACCTCGAATGGTTGCAGGGGACACGGGAGCGGTTGTAATTGTCCACTTCGAGTTGATGTAGGTAGCTTGCGACGCTGACAAAGGGCGCATGAGGCAACGTACTTTGTGACACAGGTGGACAAGCCCGGCCAGTAGTAGTGACATCTTAAGCGGTCATACGTTTTCTGGAAGCCAATGTGTCCAGCAGACATGTCGTCGTGATATGTCTTGAGGACTTGAGCCTGAAGAGAGCGAGGTAGAACGGGCAGCCAGCGTTGACCATCAGGGTGGTAGATATGACGGTAGAGGACGTGGTTGTTGAGCTTGAATTGCGTCAGCTGTCGGCGAAGACGGGCGTTAGGGGGTCGGCTAGTCCCGTCAAGACGGTCCATGATGCGTCGACAGTAATGGTCAGCACGTTGGTCAGATAAGAACAAACCACACTCGTTTGGAAAAGTTGGGTCCACAGTAGCTAATGACGAAACATGTAGTGAAGAGACGGTCGAAAGCTTCTCGAGTGCGGCATTGGCGGGTGTGTTAGGTGGCTCCGAAGAGAGCGGGCAACGCGAAAGTGCGTCGGCGTCTTGATGCTTGTTTCCCGACTTGTATGTGATCGTGAAGTCATATTCTTGTAAGCGAAGAATCCAGCGACCAAGGCGGCCGGACAAGTTCTTGATTGTCGAGAGCCAGCACAAGGCGTGGTGGTCCGTAACCACAGTAAAGTGGCGGCTGTGGAGATAAGGTCGAAACTTTTGTATCGACCGTACGACCGCTAGGCACTCCTGTTCGGTGATGGTATAATTCTTTTCAGCAGGGGTCAGTGCATGGCTCGTGTATGCGACGACTTTCTCACGTGAAGATTCGTCTTGCTGTAGGAGAATTCCACCAATGCCTAGACCACTAGGGTCTGTATGCAGGAGCGTAGGCGCGGTTTCGTCAAAATGGCAGAGGACCGGTTCGGATGTAAGGGCACACTTCAGTTGGGCAAACGCCGCTTCACATTCAGGAGACCACACAAAAGCGACGCCTGATCCGAGCAACGTGTGCAATGAGGAAGCTATTGAGGCGAAGTCGCGAATGAATCGGCGATAATAAGAAGCGAGGCCGAAGGAACTGCGCAATTCTTTGGCTTTTTCAGGACGTGGTAAGTGTCGGACAGCGGAAATCTTGTCAGGATAGGGACGAATACCATCCTTGCTTACGATGTGACCTAACATATTAATCGTCTTGCTCGCAAAACGGCATTTCTTGGTGTTCAGCTGTAGGCCTGCGTTTGCAAGGCACGTAAGAACTTTGCCCAGTCGTTGAAAGTGCTGAGGGAAGGTTGACGAGAAAATAACGATATCGTCTAAATAGCACAAGCAAGTCTTCCACTTCAAGCCTCGTAAAACTGTGTCGATCATCCGCTCGAATGTTGCTGGAGCATTGCAAAGGCCGAATGGCATGACGTTGAATTCGTACAACTCATCTGGTGTTGAAAACGCTGTCTTTTCTTTGTCATCCTCGTGCATGGGTATTTGCCAGTAACCTGAACGCAGGTCTAGGCTTGAGAAGTACCCAGCACCTCCACCACTTGTGATGTAACGGTGAAGGCAACCTTTATTAGGCCCAGAAGACACGGTGAAGCGACCACACCCAAGGCACAAAAATCAGGCAAGCCAAGTCCCCACAGGAGATGAAGATGACGACCACTCATGATGACGAATATGTGTAAAGATAGTAGATGTGCTCAATGAATGACTACAGTATAAGTAATAACGTATTTAAAACAGCAAATGAACAACCAGGTGTCACACAATGCCAATTGCGCAACGATTGCGTTGTCTAGTGTTCAAACTCATTCTAAAAGTTTATTCTTGATCGCCTAATAACTGTGGCACATACCCACTTCAGGCATGATTTCTCATCGTGATACGCCACTGCATAAAAAATTTGAACAAAATACCTTGCAAGTATGTAGTCGATACCACACTTCTTCGAAGAACGGCGAAGGATAGTTAAGTGAATGCCGGCCTATTGTACAACAGTTATGATTATTTATGACGCAAAGGGTACCGAGCAAGTGTGCTTACAGCAGTTACCCAACGAGTGTTTAGGAAACACCCTGAAAAGCCACTCTTCCAACTTTTGCTGTGAATGTGCAGCCCGTTCAATGCAGGTCTGGTGGTTTTTTGGCCAGATGCGTTGTATTATGTAATTCACTGATAGTCAGTCCTTCAAAAGACCAGAAACAAAAATTTTTTGATTGGTGTAAGTAGTTATATATTTCCAGACATAGAGTCAAATTAATTCATCTTGACCCTGTAGTCATGAAATGACGAAAATGGCTAATTTATTTCTGCTATGCCCTATATAGAGCACTCAAAATCTGAAGCAACGTGCACTCTCATTCTGGTGTCGGATAACTAACGACATAAAGGTGGCGCCCTCCTGCGTACGGACGAAAATCCTGTCTATATAGAACCCAGCAATAAAAAATACCTGTGACACTCGCGCGGCGCGGAAGTAACGCCTACAGCCGGTAGGAGCAGGCCCAAGAAGAAAAAAATTAGAAAAATGGGGAGAGCCGCCGTCTGTCGCCTCAGCCTGGCGCCAGGAGCCGGCATCAACTTACGCAGAACCGTTCAGTGACAACAAGCGCAAACGCGAAAAAAATAAGAGAAGGAAACGCCCCCCCCCCCCCCGCCCCCAAACCCTTCGCCGGCGCCGGCATCACTTTCATTGTCGCCTGCATGCCGTGGCATTTGTGCGTCACCGTGTCGTCCCGCTGTCTTGTGATGGTCGTTTTTCTGCAAGATGGGCTAGGATGGAAACATTTTCCAGTTCCATACGGCCAACTTTATTCAAGATATCATACATTTGTGGAAACACAGATATCTGCATTTGTGGAAACACTTGAATGTGCAGTCCCATTGTTACACTTTTGATTTTGATAAAAGATTACGAACAACCTTCCGTTTATCAGTTGTCGAGGTATGACATTGTGATTGATTGATTGATATGTGGGGTTTAACGTTCCAAAACCACTATATGATTATGAGAGACGCCGTAGTGGAGGGCTCCGGAAATTTCGACCACCTGGAGTTCTTTAACGTGCACCCAAATCTGAGCACATGGGCCTACAACAAATCCGCCTTCGTCAAAAATGCAGCCACCGCAGCCGGGATTCGATCCCGCAACCTGCGGGTCAGCAGCCGAGTACCTTAGCCACTAGACCACCGCGGTGGGGCGGGTATGACATTGTGTCATGCACTAAATAAAACAGTACTAGTGCATGCGCGACAGCCTAATGAAACACTGGCTTATGTATGTTGATGCTCGTGTTCAACGAAACAAGTTTAACTGATAATATTAGGAAAGCATGGCAAAAAAGAAACAAACGAAAGGCAGCGAGACAGATAAAGATCAAAATCCAAAATCGATTGGTTGATGCTTGATTAGTGGTTGCATAATTTGATGATGAACATTAGGTACAGAGGTCAGAAGCCAGGTGCAGCAGTCAGCAGGAGAGCATATGGCACCGACATTTGCTCACTATTCGTATTATCGCCGCTGCTACGCGGCTCCGTAGACGTGTCCCAGAGAAACCGGCCCAGCTTGAAGTGGCCTTCAGAATAGCCGAGACAAGGAATAGCCGGGATTTTAGGTCAAATTTTTCCTGGCAAGATACGGCCTGCAGTTAGGCGTGACATTTCCGTAGGCACACCAGCCCTCACGTGGTGGCGAAAAAAAAAGCAGTATTTCACGCTTTTGAGAGTGGTTTCTCGCCAATAGTGCGGTGGATGTTATGACTACAGGTAATTAGAAAAGCATGGGTATCGCAATCATCTCCATCTGCAAGTTTAACATGCCAAGCGCACTCAGCCCTGGAATCGAACTCGGGACCACATGCAGTTGCATCACAGCGCCACCGCATGAAGGCGAGTCTTCTTGCGAGGTATATATTTACGAAGTGGCTTTTCGCAAACCATCGGCGGAACCTTGAACTGTTTTTGTGCCACATGCATGCCACTTTGATATACATGCAATTGATCTGCGAAAAATTTGTAAGGTTAAATGAACTCGAGACAACCACGGTGAGCGCTTTCAGTACCGACTTCGGTTTGTGGTGCGCCGTTCCGCAACTATGATTAACGTGTGTTTGTGTGTCATTTTAGTGCTTCCCAGCGAACCACGGATGTTACAATCACGAAAATTGGCGGTCGAGGCTGTGTTCGGCTATTGAAACCTACGTATGTTTCTCGCATGTGCGTGTGCTGTGAGCGATTTCGCTGATTTGTGTCGGGAAGTACACGCGTGTGAGTGACAGCAGCCTATTATCAGCTATTTGAAGACAATGCGCTTCCGCACGTAAACATTGCATGGGTATTTTAGTCTGACCACTCTGAAGTTCCATCCACTGGCACGCGTATGCACGCGTCTACGCGTCAAAAGCGTCAAATGCGCCTCTCGGCGTCGGCATCGGAGGGGCATACGCGAGGAGACGCAAGGGATCAAGCCGGGCTTGATATTTTTCCCACGCGCACGCTACGTCACCACGCGTACAGCGGCGCCAACCAAGCAGAGGCTGCTATGCCCCGGAACGTTATGCCTAATGGCCGCCACTTCGAAGGCACAGCCGAGTTCTGGATGCAAGCACGGAAACTACTCCAAACGTTCCTGAATGACCGCTTCGTAATCTAGAACGACACGACGAACGACTGCGAGTGCTACCAGCGTGACGTGGTTTAGTGCCGAGTTCGAGCGACGCCGACAAATCCATCGAAGGCCGGCCGGCTATGCTAGCGCCGGTCCCGAGTGCGATCGTCGGCTGAGCGAAAGGAGCATGTCGGTGTTCTTGTGTTTTGATCTGTGACTTTCTGTACTAAAAACGAGTGTAAACATACTTCGGAGGTTCGAAGGTTTGAGCGTGAGCCCTCGCCTACCGCAGAGGCAATTCAGAGCGGTGTCATCTGCATCCAGCGCAGGCCTCTACCGTCTAGTTCATATGAACCAGCACATGCGAGGAACCTCGGCTAAAAAAAAAAAACTCTATGGTAGTTTCCGTCGCAACATAGACACCATATACGACGCCCGAAACATGGCGTAGTTCATACGGAGGAGTTTTCATCATCACTGTGTTTGTTTTCAACATCGATATTATCATCGCTGAAAGCGAACCTCGCACTCGCCAGCACATTTAGGTGATGTGAAAACGTACGTACTTATAGAAGTGTATTCGCGCATTGTACGACGCTGAAACATTTATTCGTTGGCTTCGGTGCGAATCGTTTTCGTGTGTTGCCAAGAAAATAACAAGCGTGCGCTGGTTGGTAGCAGTGTGAGGTGACTTCGTGTCGGGTACCACCAACGCTGAAGCATTCAGCTGTAAGCGGTCTCATTTCCATTCACGTACAAGACAGAAATTCGAGCGGGCGTTGCTGTGGTGATCAAAAAAGAAAGTTGCATGATTAAGTGCTGCTGGTCTTGCCTGTTATTTCACTTCTCGCTTCTTCTGCTTCTCTGCCACGCTCAGTAGCACATACGTTGTTTGGAGACATTCTAACAGACACATTCTTAATTTATAGTTCATTCTGATACTCATAGCTACAGGCATACAATGGCGCTTCTCCGTAGTTTTACAGTTTACTATAATATAACACGCGTTTTGTTCACATCTGAACAGATAACTGAAAACATTGTGAGAAGCACCTGATTTGAAATCAGCTGCACGATGACACGGTAGTTGGAAGAGAAGATCACCACATGTATGCACAGAATGAATAAAGGTGCACTAGTATGGTACTGCACTTTGTATAGAAGAAATGCAAAAAGTACCTCATATGTCTTATGAGGCCTTTAACTGTGCATGTATTTATCTGTTCCTCCAGACTGTTATTAGCTGAAGATATTATTTGATGGTTTCGAACATTGAATATTTGTGTGTGTTTTAAGGAGTGCTTCATTTCTGTTCAATTCTTTAATATATGCATTAACTTGGATTATATATATGCATGCACTTAAGCATATCCAGTTTAACTCTGTTGGAAAACTTGCCAAAACTTCTGTACGGTTCTCTGGTGCAATCCTATGATCGGTATCTGTCCCATCAAAAATTTTGGGCATCCTTTATTGTATTATAGGGTATTTTGACAATTGATGACATGTGAAAGCCACAGTTCTTGGCTGTAATCTCAAAACCAATGTCTGTCTCATCAAGAAGTGTCAGATGCATTTTGTAGGTGTTAAAGAATATTCAAGCTACCAGCAAAGTGCTGAAGCCTTCAACACAGCATTGATCCGCAATCACCATCCAGCTTAGAAGTCATTTTAGTGCTCTCTAACACGTTCAAATAAAGTTATCAAACACTGGATTGATCCACTTGGTTTGATTCCTAATACCAGTGTGTCTGACTTTTTGGAGGCACTTGTATTATAACAATGTTCTATTTCTCTGATTTCTTACCGGTGTGCACTCAAGGGTAGTGATATTTGTTTACCTTGGCACACTTATTGTGATATTACTGTTTAAATCCTTTCATTTTGTATATATGTACGCCACTTTTGCAGTAGCCTCACATTGGGATGTCGTGTTTGAAAATAAATAAATATACCATTCCAAAGTGTTCCATGCTGTGCTCGGTTCCAATGTGATCACTAATATTGTTGCATCATGGTGTGTCGGGTGTGTTTTATTGCATTGGAGAACATTTTGGCTGCCTTCCATGCAAGGTTCAGTTCCAGTATTATGACCAATATCTGTGTTTTCATGAACAGTTGGGTGTCGTTTGTCGTTTTAGAGAATACTTTGATGAAAGACAACGTCCAGAAGTCTTGCATTAAGGTTTCAGTTCTAATATTATGACCGATATCTATGACTTCATGAATAGTTGGGTGTTGTCTGTCGTTCTAGAGAATACTTTGACTAAAGACAACGTCCAGAAATCTTGCATTAAGGTTTCACTTCTAATATTATGACCGATATCTGTGACTTCATGAACAGTTGGTTGTCGTCTGTCATTTTAGAGAATACTTTGACCAAAGAAAACGTCCAAAAGTCTTGCATTAAGGCTTCAGTTGTAATATTGTCACGTGCTTGCACAAGAAAGACGATGACAGTTGCGCATGTGCAACGAAGGACTACGAAATGGACGAAGAAGAAGAACTCGCTTGCGCGTTCTAATTAAAAAAAGATCGACCTGCTTCTGGTGTCTCAGTCTCTACGGCAAGACCTCTGTTTGGACGTCGTGACACTGGTGGAGGGGCTGGAGCCCACAACCGGATGCAGGACAGTCTTGCTCAGACCCGTTCACCTAGTCCAGAGACCCAGCTCCTCGTCACGACTCCGGTGCACCGATTCAGTCGGCGCCTACTAGGCCAAAGTCCGGAGTCCGCACCTGTCCGCCTCTAACCAGCATGGTAGCTCCTACCACATCCACGGCTACCCTTCCATCGCAGACCACTCTTCCCTCGAAGGTGAATCTTGAACATCCTCGCGTTCCTGAAGTTTTCCATGGGGAAGAGTACGAGGATGTCGAGGACTGGCTCGAACAGTTCGAACGGGTCGCTGTATCTAACCACTGGACCGAACAGCACAAACTTGGCCGTGCATATTTCGCCCTGGAAGATAGCGCTCGCACGTGGTACGAGAACCACGAGGCTACTTTCCAATCTTGGGAAGATTTCCGTCGAAAGCTCCTCGCCACATTTTTGAACACGGACCGACGGGATCGCGCACAGCAACTGATTAAGGCTCGCGCACAAAAACCCAACGAAACAGCCGCCATGTACGCAGAGGGTATGATCCGTCTGTTTCGACGAGCTGACCCTGACATGCCCGAGGCGAAGAAGGTGCGTCACCTCATGCAGTGTGTCAAAGAACCAGTGTTTGCGGGCCTCGTACGAAATCCACCTACAACAGTAGATGCATTCATAAGAGAGGCGACTGTCATCGAGCGCGCACTGCGACAACGATACCGACACTTTGACCGCCTGCCGAACCACACGGCAGTAAGTGCGGCAGCTCAGAACACTGCCGTGTGTGAAAGTTCCCTGCGACAAATGATTAGGGAAATACTGCGTGAGAAATTTCGGGCCCTCTGCGTACCTCCTACACAACCGTTCGTCGTATCTGTCGCCGAAATCGTCCGCCAGGAGTTGAAGCAAGCCGTTACACCACCGGCGCCAATTCCTGAGCCACATCCAGCGAGCTACGCTGATGTGGTCCGTCGTCCTCCACCGTCATTTGTGGCGACACCCTTCCAGCCACGACCCGCGGCCGTACCTTGGTGGCAACGGGATTCCATGAGACGACCACCAGTTCGCCAAACAGACTTGTGGTGCATGGCCGACCGTCGACCTATTTGCTTCCGCTGCGGAGAACCAGGTCACATTGCTCGCTATTGCCGTCATAGAGATTCCGGCTTCGGGAACTTTTCTCGTCCCGCTTCTTTCCGCTCTGAAGACCGTCGTGCCCACGATGCCGATCAACTGTCGACTGGCCAAGCAACTACACCGCGTCGCTGGCGATCTCCCTCTCCTGCGCGTCACCGTGACTTCCCTCAGAGCTACGCGGACGTCTCCAGAGGCCGTTCGCCTAGCCCGCGCCGGGGAAACTAACTGCTGCGACCTCCGGGGGCAAGGTTGCCAATCGTCGAGACACCGAAAAGTTCCCCCTATCATCGCAAGAAGATATGGCGACAACCACGACAAATACGACAACGAATACGACAACAAATATGACGACAAATACTAATGCCGGTGAAGTTGTACGTGCTGATCTTGGCGTTTTTCATTGACGGACATTACGTTACAGCACTGGTCGACACTGGCGCCGACTTCTCACTCATGCGACAAGAACTCGCCAACCGCCTTAGAAAGGTCAAGACACCGTGGACAGGGCCACACATAAGGAGTGCTGGTGGTCAGCTGATGATCCCCACGGGTAAATGCACCGCTCGACTTCGCATTGGGGATTCTAGCTTCGTGGCCACTTTCGTCCTGTTGCCAGACTGCTGTAAAGAGCTAGTTTTGGGCATGGATTTTCTTCGAGATCATGGCGATGTTATCAACATCCCTCAACGTATGGTGAAGTTTTGCGCACATCCGTATGTCGACGACAGCAGTGACGAACTACGCGGCAGTTTGCGAATAGCCGACGATGTGACACTCCCACCGAGATCCTGCTGCCTTGTGTCTGTGTCCAGTGGGTGGCATTCCTATAAGGATGTGATAGTGGAGCACGTAGTCGCTGTTTTGCTCACGCAAGGCATTTCCATCGCGAGAGGCATCCTAACGCTTACTGGTGGACAGGCGGAAGTGCTCCTTACAAACTTCAGCAACGAGCGCCGTCAAATCCAGAAGGGTACCGAATTGCCTACTTCGACGATATAGACCAAGCCGGGGATTGCTGTGCTTTGCAACCAGATGACGCGACAGTCCCTGCCTCGACAACTTTGTCGGTGGACATCTGCTCCACGCTACCGCCCTCTGATAGGAAGCGTCTGCTTGGACTTATACACCAATTCGAAGACTGCTTTTCGCGTACGTCAAAGGTCCAGCGGACACCATTGACCATGCACCGCATCATTACTGAATACAACACGCGACCGATTCGGCAGAACCGCTACCGTGTGGCTCCGAAAGAACGCGAGGAGATTCAGAAACAAGTACAGAAGATGCTCGTGGATGACGTCATACAACCTTCGAAAAGTCCTTGGGCGTCCCCCATGGTTTTGGTCAAGAAAAAAGACGGCAGCTTGCGTTTCTGTAGTGATTATCGCAAGTTGAACCAAGTCACGAAGAAAGACGTCTATCCACTGCCTCGCATAGACGATTCACTTGATCGGCTGCGTAATGCGCGCTATTTCTCTTCAATGCACCTCCGAAGGGGCTACTGGCAAATAGAAGTCGACGAGAGAGATCGTGAAAAAACGGCCTTTGTGACGCCTGATGGCCTGTACGAATTTAAGGTGCTTCCTTTTGGGTTGTGCTCGGCGCCAGCCACTTTTCAGCGTCTCATGCACACCGTACTATCTGGCCTGAAGTGGCAAACATGCTTGGTCTATCTGGGCGATGTTGTTGTATTCTCACCATCATTCGAGGAACATCTCAGCCGTCTATCCACCGTACTCCAAGCCATACGCTCGGCCGGCCTGATTTCAAAACCAGAAAAATGTCATTTTGGTTTCAACGAACTCAGCTTCCTAGGCCACGTCGTCAGTCACGAGGGTGTTTGACCTGACCCGGCCAAAATAGACGCCGTAGCGCAATTTACTGCACCCCGTGACAAAAAGGCTGTGAGACGCTTCTTAGGGTTGTGCGCCTATTACCGGCGATTTATCGAGGACTTTTCGTCTATTGCGGCGCCATTGACACGACTCACACATGAGGACGTCCCCTTCTTTTGGGGTGAACAGGAGCAAATGGCATTCAATGAACTGCGACAACGCTTGCAAACACCTCCAGTCCTTGCGCACTTCGACCAGGACGCCCCTAAAGTACTTCACACTGACGCTAGCAATGTAGGTCTTGGTGCCGTTCTGGTGCAGTGGCAAGACGGCTGTGAAAGAGTAATAGCCTACGCCAGCAGAACTCTCTCTCGCACGGATGAGAACTACTCGACCACTGAGAAGAAGTGTCTCGCCGTGGTGTGGGCAGTCATCAAATTTCGTCCGTATTTGTACGGCCGCTCCTTCAAGGTTGTTAGCGACCATCACTCTTTGTGCTGGCTCACCAACCTCAAAGATCCATCTGGTCGTTTGGCGCGCTGGAGCCTAAGACTTCAAGAGTTGGACATGACCATCGTCTACAAATCTGGGAAGAGGCACACCGACGCCGACTGTCTCTCACGGTCGCCAGTGGAAACTGTCGCTCCTGATGACGAAAACATCGACGCGGAATTCTTGGGAGTTGTCAACACGGCCACTATTGCACGAGAGCAGCGCAGTGACCCTCAGCTGTTAGCACTCATTGAATATTTAGAAGGACGACGTAAAGACGTGTCGCGGTTATTTGCTACAGGACTGCCATCTTTTTGCTTGCGAAACGATGTTCTCTATAAGAAAAACTTCTCACCAACCGGTAACCCGCACTTGCTCGTCGTGCCTGCCTCTCTTCGAAAAGAAATTATGGAAGCGTGCCATGATGAAGCAACTTCTGGTCATCTAGGCTACACCCGAACATTGTGCCGACTACGATGCAAGTACTACTGGCCAAAGTTACCTGCTGCTGTTAACCATCACGTGCGAACTTGCACCGACTGCCAAAGAGGCAAAGCGCCTCCCAGCAAGCCAGCCGGTCTTTTACATCCAGTCGAATCACCAGAAAAGCCGTTAACCCAGATTGGAATGGATTTCCTGGGTCCCTTTCCAACTTTCACAACAGGGAACAGATGGATTATTGTGGTCACTGATTACCTGTCCCGTTATGCGGAGACTAAAGGTATGCAGCGTGGCACAGCAGCAGAAGCCGCTCAGTTTTTCATCGAAAACATCGTCCTTCGGCATGGCGCTCCGACAACAGTGACCACAGACAGAGGACCTGCCTTCCCCGCAGAGATTTTGGAGTCGGTTCTCAGACTCAGCGGTACAGCTCACCGGAGCACAACTGCATACCATCCGCAGACAAACGTACTGACGGAGCGCCTCAATAGGAGCCTCACAGACATGATCAGCATGTACGTTGACACGGAACATAAAAACTGGGATCAGATATTGCCGTACGTGACCTTTACTTATAACACCGCTCGACAAGAAACCACTGGAATGACACCGTTCAGTCTTATCTATGGTCTCGAAGTCACGACAACATTGGACGCCATGTTGCCGCATGAGTGTGACGACATCCATGTAGACGCCAAAGAATTCACTCAGCGTGCCGAAGAAGCCCGACAACTCGCGCGCGTGCGCATCTGTCATCCGCAGCATCAAGATGCACAACGCTACAACACCCGACACAAGTTTGTTAGCTACTCACCAGGCGACAAAGTGTGAGTCTGGATTCCGATACGTCGACGTGGACTGTTTGAGAAACTGCTAAGACGGTACTTTGGTCCATACAGCGTCACGCGACGCTTGAACGACGTGAACTACGAAGTCGTTCCCGACACTAATTGTAGTTCTAAGCACCAACAGCGTTTGCCTGAAGTCGTGCACGTCGTGCGTATGAAACCGTATTTATCGAGTTAATTAGCTCCCGGTTAATTAGCTCATTTATCCAAGAAAGGAGGGGGGGGGGAGCTCAATGTCAGCTCCATATATTAACATAATAGAGAGGGGGCGCTAAGTCATCCCCTACATGGAGGAAGGCACTGCGACAAACTTTTGCCTTCCCCCCCTCCTTAAGGAGAACTCTGCACACGCCTATGTTAGACGTACAGTATGCTAGACGCGAATGTTCATTCGCGGGAGCGGCGCGCGCACCGATGTTGATTTCTGGTGAATTCCGCTGTGGTTACTTTGGGCGCTGGAATGTCAATTACTTCTAAAATAGTCTGAACTGTGGTCGGTGAAGCACTATCAATTTTTAACGTGTTCTCATATCCTCTAAAACATATAAACCCGCTCCACTTAGGAACATGTCGTTCTGTGCTGAACTTGGACAGTTTAAGCCAAAAGGTCAAGCAACATTGTGCATCGGCCTTGGACGCGTGGGCATCAAAGCGGTTGACGCGTGCCAGTGGTTGCGTGCCCTTTTCCTCCACAGGCGCGACTAGACGCTTTTGACGCGTAGGCACGTGCATACGCGTGCCAGTGGTTGGCACTTAACATTTGCATTTCATACGCGCACACTGCCGCGAGCTGTACGCAGGGCCAGCACCGCCTTTTTAGAATTGCGACGATTACTTATTTCTGCAATTAGAATTAATGAGCATTATTTCGTGATATAGAGTGGTTTTTATACTTTTTCAGGCTTTAAATTACCCTTTTTTTGGAGGGTGGCTACTCTTACCTTTTTCAGCATCACACTGCTGTTCATGTGAATGTCGAAACGCACGCCAAGGTCAAGTATGACGTACACAAACTAGCGTCGAACGAGTCGGTCTCCCTCAAAATAAGTAATGCTTCTCCACATCTCTTTCGTGAACGTCCGCGTGCAGTTGGGGTCAAAAAATGGTGCAGAACGAACCTCAAAAATTTTAGTGGTACTGCAAGGAGTTGCTGTTTAGAAAATTGAGATTTTTATAGCTGACACATTATCTCTTTAGCAGTACACAGGTTGTCTTAGTCAAATCCTGGCTAGACTACACTTCTGCAGGCAGAAAATTAAGTCAGAGAGTGTAGTATATAACACTGTGCACTCTCTTAAAAGAACGTCAAACTTGATCCTAAAAACGACGTCTTCACGCCTCTTCTTACTCGCCTCGCCGTCACCCACGGCTCCGCTCAAGTTTCTTCTTTCGGCTCCAAGCTCCGCAAAAAATGAAACGATGGACGTGTCTATCGCAGTGGGGATAGTTGAAGAAACATTTCTTCAAGAATGAGGCGGTTCTTTTTAATGAGGTTCTGAAGATTTGGTTGTGGTCCTTCATAGACGACATAAGGCCGAAATGTCAATTCATTCCGATAGTAATTTAAAACATTAGAACAGTTAACTGTTTACATAGTTTAAACAATTATCTTTTAATTGAAGGCGATTCGGAAGTTACTGGTAGATGCGCTGTTTCATGCGTTGGTTTTGGTTTCGTCAGCTAAACTTGCCTCATTTCATTACTCCGCGGAAATTACTAGATGCCGCCTTATGAAACTTCGACGTGGCTTTCGGCAATTTCTAGGAAGAACTTTATTTCGCCCATTTGACTCGAATGGTTACTTACACCTGTTAAAAAGGTAATTGTTGATAGTCTGTAAATACTGACGTAATTATTGCAGAAAGAAGCTGTCCTCGCTCCTTTCAACTGTGGTGATATCACTTAATCTTCAAGGAAGAGTAATCTTCACAATGTGATGATTTCAGAAGGTAGACCATCGGCGGGTTCAGTTGTTATTCCAAGCGTCACCTGCGAACCAGGCCTGAGTCGTCTAATTGGAACAAACCGATTGTGGAAAGCAATGCTAATTACAGCAAAGTCTGGTTGGTGTCGGATAACACAGCGTTAATCGCCATTAACACAAAAAGGAAGTGTACTCTCCAAGGACCATCATCCATCGATGAGCAAGGTGCACTGTAAAAAAAAACTTTCCAAGTTAGGTGTTTTTGTGGCTCATGCCTCTGAAAACTCTCTTGCGTTTAAAGCTACTACCTCGTGTGGGAGTAAAAGATGGTACATCACATAGTTTTACCACCACCTCTCAGGTAAGTAGTAAGAGGATGTCAAAATCCAGTTTTACCACGTAGTGAGTTTTGTATCCCGTGATTTTTAACCTGCGTTTCAGAGTTTATTACCACGTGCCTGCAAGGTGCAGCTGCTTCGGAAGCTTTTGTCCCATACACCCCTTGTGACGCTCTCAATGAATCCTGAAGATACGCGAGGACCACAGATGTTTTTTTTTTCATCGTCGTGCCTCGCGGCTGACCTCGAGTCAACGCGCTCTCACTGGAACTGGGGGCAGCATAAGCACAACACGCTAGGACAGCATTCTGTGAACGAAAAAAAGGGGGGGGGGGGGAGGGGGCTCTCAAAAAAGAAAGAAAGAAAACCTTCTGTGGATGTTGTCCTGCAAATTTTCGCAAATCGGTGGCTTTTGCTCTGTCGTGGCCTTGGAGACAGACGGTGCAAGAAGCTCGGGATCTGTGTGTCTTGTTGAGTTGATGGATGCCACGTGTTTTCTACATCATCGAGCGACCATGCGCTTCCGAGCACCTCCGAACATGCACGTCACGGATATCTCGCTTCCGTGCCGTATCGCGAAGATCTGCCAGTAGTAACAAAATCAATCTGGTGTGATCATCCGTGGTTGCTTTCTGGAGAAGCGACAAGCAAAATGCTTCACTCTGTCGTCGGCACCGAGCCGCGGCCGCTAGTGACCAGTGGGAGTGTGTCGCCGGGGCAGGTGAAAAAAGCATTGCATATACTTGATTCCACAGAAGACGATGTCTGTTGGAGTAAAGTGCTGCCCGTAATGTCCGCCCCATGCACCAACTGTTCTCAAACATGTAGCATGAAGGCGAGCACTGATACGAGCCAGACGGAACCAACAAGCGGCTGCGTATGACCACGAAGAAAATCGAGACGGGCCGTCTCTTTCGTTGGAAGCACATACATCGGTCCGTCCCCATAAGACTCCGCAGAGAGCGGACACGTGTTCATTTGTGTCTGAAATGACGACGAAATTCGCACAGGATGTCTATTCTGTGATCGGCAGCTGTGTTTCATCGCATAGCCGTGCTCCTCAAAAGGCTTAGCACGCCGTCGATAAGCAGCTTGTATGCAGGCGTGGACCGCTCTTCTACGCCCGTTTAATGAATACGTGCTGCTACTGTGTTTGTGCACCGTCGCTCAATGAAAATCATTAAGCTGCCATTGTTTGTGCGCACTTAGGTAAATTTTATGGACTTGCGCGTCAGCAGTGCTAACACGTGTGGGGCAAAGAGCCCGGTGTGCCAAGTAATTATTGGATAATAAAAAAGTGAGATCAGGTACATTTATAATAAAAGGTTGGTGTGACATTGAGCGGCGTGCAGCCCAGCTTAAGCTTACGTTTGCGCCTTTAACCGTTGTTGTTATTCAATGCAAAAAAGAGCTCTCCCACCGGTACATGGTCGGTCAACAAGTTGTGCCTATCTATACCGGATTGTCGCAATGCAGTCGAGTAATCTGTGCAGTCTGTTCACTCCACTTTCGGCTTCGGTGGGAGACGGACGTGTGATGGCTCGCTCCGTGCGAGGTGCTTCGGCGGCCGCTGCTGGCCGCGGTGTTAGGTTCCCTTCTGCACCATCGGATTACCGGTTTTTGTTGCTTACATTGCCGTCGGGTGACAGTATGGAAGAGTGTGTGTTTCTGCACGGTGATTTTAAAAAAGGACCATATCGGTTGGAAAACTTTCGGGCCCCGTTGGAAGAAGTGGGACTCATCAAGGCGATCACTGGCATTGGAGCCTTCCAGATGAGTCACATCTGGCTAATGAAGATGCGAAGCAAGGACGACAAAGATGCATTACTCCAAACAGGTAGACTCCGAGTCAAGGGTGGCTTCTGTGCTATCATCGACCCTATCCAACATGATGTAACCGTGAAAATCCACTGGGTTGACTTTGCGGTCTCGAATGAGAGCATTCGACAAGCGTTAGATGAGTTTGGTGAAGCTCTGGAGGTTTCCAACGACAACTGGACCGTCGCGGGCTTTGAACACGCGATATCGACGACGAGGGTGGTGCGACGGAAACTGAAGGAAGGCATGGTGCTAGAAGACTTGCCACACCTTTTTAAGATTGGAGGGGGCACCGTCCTTCTTGTGGCCCCGGGTCGGGCACCGCTTTGCCTAAGGTGTCACATGCAAGGACATATACGACGAGACTGCCAGACTCCCCGCTGTGGTGTATGCCGAGCGTTTGGACATGAAAGTCAAGATTGCGTCAGGAGTTATGCCAGAGTTACGAAGACCATGCTGCCAACAGACGACGCCCAAGATAATATGGACGCCGAAGAGGCTGAGAAGTTGGCCCCTGGCAGCAACGCCGTGGGACCCGACACCACGGTTCAGGCAACTGGAGAAGAGACAGCCGACGCGACAACGCAAGACGGCAAAGACTCAACGAAAGAATCCGAGGAGTTGGCCGCAACAGGTGGCCAGCAGGACATTCAAGAATTGATGGAGGAAGACATGGGTACCAGTGGCGAGATCGCTACGCCAGAAGCAAGCACAAAGTCTCCGGAAGCGACCAGTGGACGCGGCAAGCGTTACCGAGTGAAGAGCACGGAACGCAACCTGAAACGCCCGGAGCGTCTGTGGCATCGCGTCACGGGCGCTAAGAGTAAAAAATATGCCCTCGAAACCCGGTCGGCGTCATCGTCGCCGGTTTGGGGACAGGATCGAGACGCGTAAGATCCCGGTTTTCCCACTTCACGGTATACGAGACACGGTAAGCGCAGCATTGTAATTTTCATCTTTGTCATCAACATGGCTAGCATGACTGCGCCTTTACGCATTGGTACGCTGAATGTACGTGGTCCAGGAACGCGTCGCAAACAGTACCAGTTGAAACGCTTGATGCAAGATAAAGACCTTGACTTGCTCGCGGTCCAGGAGACTAAAGTTAGTACTCAGGACGCGACTGATAGCTTGGTATCAGAATTTTCATTGCGGTACAATGCGTGTGTGAGCTATGCAGTGGGAGCATCAGCCGGATGTATTATTTTTGTCAAGAACGCTCTTAGTATTGTAGTGGAAGAGGTCAAAAGTTGCCTACATGGGCGTTTTGTTTTGTGTGACTTTTGTTACGGGAACACTAAATTTAGAGTTATCTGTGTATACGCACCTACAAATTCGAGAGACAGATGTTTATTTTTTCGAGAAATGCAAGCGTACTTTGAATATCAGGAATGTGTGATTCTGTTGGGTGACTTCAATTGTGTTTTGACCCTAGAAGATTGCACGTATACTGCTAAAATAGGTGATGAAAGCGTTGGTTTGCTTAGAGACAGGCTTAATACGTACTTTTTACATGACGTAGCTCTGTTTGCAATGGGTGGCAGTCGCCAACTCTTCACACATTTTCAAGGTTCGAGTCACGCACGACTGGATCGAGCATATGTTTGTTCTGAGATAGTACCTTTCTGTCAGAACTAGGACGTTTATGCTGTTTCCTTCAGTGATAATTGCTTAGTTTCGTTTAAGATATGTAGAAAGTGCAAAAAAAAAGTTGTATAGGAAACTGAATACTAAGATAACTACGCACGAAGGGTTTGTAGATAAGACAAAGAAGGAAATTGAGAATTTTTTCAAAAACGCATAAAGGAGTGCCACGGAAAAATGGGAATTATTTAGGCAAAAGATAAAAATGAAAGCAATAGAGTGTGGTTGCTACATGCAGTATCAAGCTCGAAAACAGGAACGTGAGCTACGGGCAGAGCTAAATGATTTGGTGAATATTGAAGCAGAAAACCCGGGCTTATTCACACATCAACTGGAGGTTGTCAAAAACAAAATTGAATGTCTTGAAGAACATAAATATCAAGGCGCAATTATACGAGCAAGAGCTGAGAGATACCTCGTGGGTGAAGCCCCGACAAAGCGAGCCTGGTCAGGTGAAAAGGCATATGCACGAGCTCACGTCATAATAGAGATAGAATGGAATGTTAAAATATTGAGAGAACATAAAGATATTATGAAAGCTTTTGAAAACTATTATCAGAACTTGTTTGCTTATCGCGAATCAAAGGAGCCGGGCTTTGTAGATGAGTTCTTGATAGAAATGCTGACACTTAATGCTGAGGGCACAAATTTATTGGAAATGTCTATTAGTATAGGGGAAATTGAGAAGGCTATTGATGATCTTGGCATGGGCAAATCACCTGGAACAGATCGCATTAATACCGCCTTTTACAAGGCGTTCAAGGAGGATATGGCCGCCGCATTGCATGAGGTTTTTTCAGAGTCTTTACATCACGAAACTCTGTCTCCATCGTTTATTCGGGCACACACCGTGCTGATTCCTAAAGGGAAAGAGCAACATGTTTTACGCAAAGTGACAGGATACAGGCCAATTACGCTAACAAACGCAGATTATAAGGTGGTTATGAAATTTCTCGCTGTGTGTGCGTGTTTGTCTGTATGTAAATCTATGTGTCATCAATTCTTCCGTTGATATTTATTAAATTTGTCGACTGGGTGAATGCACCCGTCAACTTTTATTTTCCACCACCGGAAATAACTCCCAGAAATCCCCTCAAAAACCTTGTGAAGTGGTCAATTTTTACTCTCTCTATACTCGCTCAAAACCTCATTAGGGTAAATAATTACTACCCTTCCTACGTTCAAAAGCTCAGTTAGCACGAGAGTAAATTTTTACTTCGATATTACGTGGTAAAAAATATCCAGAAAAGATAGTGCGCTAGAGGGCAAGTGGTTTACCCAGTTTTTGAGGTTATTTCAGATCATTTTGTTCAGTGTGTTGTCAGTGTTCGAGCAGTCATACCTGCGTCATGCGAACATGTGTATTAGGACATAAATGTCTCCTACTTGTCACAGCGGGTTTTAGTGTTTGATGCCAGTCGTATTGATGGATAGTAATACTTGAAACAAGAGATCAACCTAAGGGGGTCTCACTAAGCCTTCGATTTGTAAAATGACCGTTAGGAAGTTGCGCTGCCAAGCGAATTAGTGAAGGATTATGACAGTGTGGGCATTTTCATCAACAAAGGAAATATTGAGCTTTGTGTAAGAGGTAAAATTCACATGAGGAAAACCGACCGGTGGACAAAATCGCCAGAGTTGAAGTGTCAGAAGTATTCTGCGAAACATATACGACTAAATGCCGTTTTTTTTTTCGTCACCTCTTCGAACCCAGCAGAAAAAAAACAGCAGTGTTCAACCTCAAAGCGAGTTGAAGACAAAATCACTCGGGGCTTCACTTCCCCTTCGACAGAGCGAGAACTTCTGAACACGGTAAATGGCCTGAATGGCTGCCACAATGTCAACATTATGCACATCTTAATTTGAGTGACACGCTTTGACGCCGTCATCGTGGTGGCGGCCTCTAAGGCATTACCACTGAGTTAAGAGACCGGTTCTGGTAATTAAGACGACACTCACGTGTTTAACAAATGCGCAGTAATTGTGATCCACGCACGTGATTTACACTCACTGCTCCCTCAACAGCCACAGCACCTTTCCAGAAGACAGAGTTTCCCGATCAAAGCTTCAACAGTGTAGAGATTGAGAATGCCTGTGCCTGCAGGGGGGGGGGGGGAGAATTCTACTGTGAAATGTTGTATTGCTATCTTTAAAACTGTGCAAGTTAGAGCAGCTCACATATTTGAAGTGCCAATGAGGCTAACGCAACTCTTAACGCTTTCTGTCCGTTTATCGCGCAGAGTTTCATATCCCGATAAGGAAGTAACGCTCAAGACAGATAGCCGTGAACTGAACGCTAGGCTTTTAGGACAAATTATTTTAAGACGTCCCTACACTCGTGCAAATAAAGTGAAAATAGTAGCTGAGGATTATTCGTTGGGGAAGCATTGGAATAAGTATGATACGGACTGTAAAAGGCTGTCTGTGGAGAATATTATGAAAAGGTTCGTGATATTATCGGGATGGAGGATGCATAAATTTGCGCGCGATATGGGCTGAAAAAAAGTAGTTGGCGAGAAGCTTGTATGTTCTTGGAGTGCGGACATTCACCATTTTGTAGGTGGCACTGCGCTCAGCGCCAATAAAGGCTCCAGCCAGATTTACCCACAAAAACATCAAACTGAATTAAAACTTTGAAGGCTGTCACAAGGAGACGATGAAATAGGCATCTTCACGGAACGAGGGCGGTGGCTCGCTTACTCCTACTGGGTGTAGCTCGCTTTGACAGATTATATAACTGCGGTCTGTGGTGGCGGAGACTCGGGGAAAAATGTGTCGCAAAAAACCTTCTCGTTTTAGGCTCGAAAACGTGGTGTACGGTATGGAAAGCCCAGGGGTCGGCCCGATTGCTTTATTATTGTAACGCTGCCCAGACTCGTGTGTTCCTCCCATAAGTCAAAGCCTGTTTTTTATTACTATTGCATGCTGTAGTAAATGACGTTTACAGGAGACGTCTCAACAGCCGTGACTCGCATGCAATTTATGTAGACTCCAGCTATAAATTTCTCTCAGTTTGTACACTTCATAGGGGTACTATAACTTTTAGTCGCTTTTTGAAATGCAAAAAAAATAGAATATATAGTTAGCCCTGCATACATGAGACAACTAGCCCCGACAATAACTTTAATTTGTAGTTACGGGTGTAATTAAGCGACAATGCACAGAGCATACCAGTGAAAAGTCGGGACACTAAAAAAAGTTCCAGAACACTCACTAGGATATATCTTGTATGTGGAAGGTATCTTCACAATAACCGAAGAGTGCACAGGGCTTCGTTTATGTTCAAATCTATATACCTGGCTGAAACGTGCTGGGCCGTGCCGGGCCCAAGCATTTCGGACACGGGTGTCACACGTCCCGTGAATTAGGGCGGCGATTGCCGGGCTGATTCCAAGGGCCCAAGTATCGCCCCCCCCCCCCCCCGAACTGCACCACGAAAGCGCGGACAATTTAAAAGTGGTCCTATTTGGCGCGCCAGCGGACGCTCGCGCACCAAATAGGACCCCTTGTGAATCAACTCTCGGCTGTGGCCCAAAGGATGAGTCAGAGCCGAGAGTTGATAAACAAAACAAAATTATATTCTCAAATATGGCAGATCAAACGACACAAAATTATGCACACTCTACAATAGTTGAATACAATATGTCCCCAACAAAACAACGTACTGCACAATACAATCAGCTACACTTGAAACAACGGACACAAACAACAATACGCGCTACAATGGAATCACGTCTATCGATCAGCCAGGACACCTAAATACTAAAGAGTTCGAAAACCTATTAAGCCCAAAGCCCTTGGAACGAATTCTGAACAATACTCTTCCAAGAATCATTCACTGAAAGTCCAGCGCTGTTGTCGATCCGCTGCCCCCGAAGTATCTCTGCCAGGAAACCTCGCGTCTTCAATTGGCCGCTCTCCAAGCACCAAACTTTCTCGCCGGTAACACGTCGGCTTCCCACGCGCCGCTGCTGCGACGCGTCTTCACTCGCTGGCGGTAGACAAACTCTTCTGCTTGTAATACAAGCTTTCACCTCTCAGGTAAAACTCTCTTCCTAACCTCCTTTCTTACTGAGAACAGAAGCCTTCGCTGACATGGCGGAATGATCCTATGCACACTTGCGCAAAACTTTCTTCATGTCCTGCTATATACGCACACTGGTGGAAACAGACTTCCTCTCCTGCTGTGTCACTGAGGACAAAAGCCTTCGCCGACACGTCGGATTGAACGTACGCACAGTGGCGCAAACTTTCTTCTTCTCTTAATCTCCCTTCTCCGCTGCTCGTTTAAATACCTTTCGTGCTAGGTTCCAGAAAATTCTAATTGTTTGGTCGGCGCGATGCACAACCCAGGCTGGGGAATGAACGAGACGTTCCGACAAGCGTTTGCGACACGTGACGCAACTCTATATCACCATGCCCCTTTCCTTCCAGATCTTTCCAAGGCTTGCTCAGCGGCTGATATAAGGAGGCTGGTCAGCAAAACTACGCTTCCGAAGGGGAGAGACGGTGCGCCCGGTGCGTCTTCGGATGCTTGTTTTCTTCTGTAGCGTTGACCTTAAGTCGTCTCTTTGGCGCTTGGTATCATCACTGACGCCAAAATTTTGCGGCGCGGTCTTTTTTGAGTGCTCGTTTGAGATAACGGACCGTTTTTACAAACACCAAGCCGGGCTCGGGAGAGATTAAGCAAGATGTTTTCCGACCGGGTTGGCTCGAGCCGGATAAATACACCCATGCAGTGCTCTAGTCCGGGGTTCTGCACAAGCTCACGTTTCCCGAAGTCGCGGCCAGATGGCATTAATATCTGACATGGATTAGCGTTACTGTATAGACTTTTTTCGTGTGCACCAGCAGCTTGCTAGCTGGTGGTTTTTTCCAGGTCTGGCAACCCATCTGGCATGCGAGAAGCTCGCTGTTTGCATAAGAGGTAAACGTGCCGCTGTGGTTTTATCGTTACTTTCAGTTTTATAGATGATAGCCTTTCTTGGGGACCTTCGACGGAAAAATTTTGGTCTGTCTGTGTGTACTTTTGTCTGTTTGTCCGCCCTAACCACAACTCAAACGCTTCAAACAGCCAACCCCATCCACAGCGCCCACCAATATTGCTCAAGGTATAGCGTTCATAATTGTGCAATTGTTAATTACAAAAGCAAATATTGCGCATATCTGCGGCGCCATAACAACATGTCTATGTTTTGTATGTCTCCTTTTATGCTAGAAGAGGCACACACAAGTAGCTCTAACGACTGTAGTGTTGAACGTGCTGCGCGGACAGTCCAGTGCGATGCTCAAGAAGGTGTTTCACACACTTTGCTACGACGGCACGGTTGTGGCACCTGCCCGTCGCTTTGCACTCTACACTTTATCACCTCCGTGACTGGCACGCATCTTTCCACGTGGTCGAGCACGCCTTCGTTTTCGAGGATAACTACCAGATGGCGCTCGTGCCTAGATGGGCTTGTTCGCCTCCGTTACACGCTCGAGGCACTGTAACGCAGCGCCTTCACAACACCATTCGCCGATTTTCTTGCGCAGAACATCAAATAAACGTTTTGTTCACTCTCTCAGGACGCAAGACTATCGTCTTTCGACCACATTTACAGTGCAACATGTAGATTCTGGCCAACGTTTGTTTACGCGGTGAATTTCAGCTGAAGTGATGCGGGGTCTTTGGAAAATAAGTCTTTGAGACATTTTGCCATGGTTCGAGTCGTTGAAGGTCAACTGTTTTATTACACAGTGCCGCGAACATGTCCCCTTTTGTTGATGCAGTATAATAACAGCACCGGATTTCCGCTCAAAGAATGAGCTGTTTCACGTCTTTTTTTTTTCTCCAGAATGAGCAACAACCATTCGAGAGCGAAGCGAATATTTTTGTTGAGCTGCAGTCATCCGCTTTTCTAACAACATTTCTTTACGCCACGCCGTCGCATCAGCTACCACTCTTCGTCATTATTTCGCGACACTGATGGTTTTCGTCCACTGCGCAGTAACTGTTGTCCAACTGTTTCTCGACTATGAAGGAGTGACCATATCTTACTCACTTGTTCGTTTTTACAGGTGTACACCTGAATACAGCACTATAATTTTTGTGCGCACTAATTTGTTGAGCGCGCTGCAGAGGGGCACGTAGTCACTCTGAACTATATTGTCGAGGGCCACGAAAAAATGGCAGATCCCCCGCACAGTGAGAAACAATGATATGCGAAGCACTAATGGGAAAGGTAAAATATGTCCATTTAAAATTAGCACAATGTTACGAATGGAGGTAAATGATACCGTACATGTCTTTTGTGTGATAATTATAAGGTTTGGTTGTGTCGTTTACCTTCGTCATCCATTCACCTCCCGTAATACAAAATTTGGTAAAAGCGAAGCTAGCGAAACGGCTGTCATCGCATCGTTAGCGTGCCATGTTGTCATGTTGTTACATGACACGCATTTAATGATTATCATGTTTGCACCAGTCACATACCTTCGTCATCAATTCACGTACCGTAATACGACATTCGGTATATGTGACGCTGAATAAACTGCCGCGAGCGCATCATAAGCTTGGCGTGTAGTCATGTTGGTACATCACACACATCATATGATTTTCATGTTAGGATCTGTCACTCTTGTTCGCCATGCAATCATGTCATACCATACCAGTTTTGTAACATCCATGTGAACGAAACCACCGCAAGTCCTGCAGGACCATGAAATATAAACCATGACATTCATGACATCCATATCATAATATTTTTGTTATGACTAGTGAAATATGTTATTCATACAGTCATGTTATGTTATACCAAGTTTGGTATCGATACTATTATCGAAACGACCAGGAGAGCTAAATGTCGTAGGAGTCTAGATAGATAGATAGATAGATAGATAGATAGATAGATAGATAGATAGATAGATAGATAGATAGATAGATAGATGCAGAAAGCATAAGCGTTGATAAACGCAATGCCTAATCACAGCCTACACAAAAGGGTTGCGTCTGCTCGGTTAAGTCTCGACGGGACTTCAAGACTTAGCACAGGGTCAAGCGAGGGCAGTCGGGCATGGTTGAAGTGCGGCTGCTTTTATTGTGACGTGGTGCGTTGGCAAGCAGCTTCCGTGCAACAGCGGTCTTATGAAAGCAGTTGTAGTAACCCATGATCGTCTGCGTGGGCGAAGCGGACAGCCGGATCGGCCCATGGCTCTCAACGTAATTTGGAGACCTTTCTCAGTTAAGTCGTGCTAAACTCTGCTGTTTCTACTACAAGCTGCTCGTGTGGTCCACGGCATCAGGCTGACAGTGGAGAATGCAGTGCGAATTTCGAGTCGCAGAAAACAGTCTATTCGCTTGTTGGTGATCAAACAGTGAACACGCAGGGTGAGTCAATACCAGCTTCTTTCACTCTTGCCACTAGATTTCTGGTGCCTCCATGATGCTTCGCTTCACCAACATTTTCGTACCTCGCTACCAGATAAAAAGCCGATTTGTCATCACCAACACTTAAGCAGCTCTCACTATCTCGCTTACATGAAAACTACAGAAATTCTATGCACATATACACACTGACAGATCCGTTCTGCCGATCAGCTTAACCGCCACAGTCATGATACCAAGGTTTGTCATGACGATTAATTTGAAGACAGCCCACGTAACAATATCAACGGCAACAGATTTGGCAGCCCTTCGTAGCGCATTACGATTCGTCATTACTTAGCCGGCAATGCAAAGGCATACGGTAGTGCCTATAAGGTGTTTCGATTCAAGAAACTCTCAGCGTGAAGACAAACACGTCATTTTCTAGCACAACGCCAATTTTCTTGCATTCGCTGATAGCGGGGCGCGCGTTGGCGGTGGGGCACGCCTTGAAACCGTTGGCTACTGCCTGCCGTACGTGCTTTCATTCTGGTTTAGCATTTATATATTCATTTCTTTCTAGAGTAGAGCAAAGAAATAATAAATATTCAATGAAGCGTTAAAAAATTGGATAAGGACATAGCGATTATTTAGTAATTATTCTCTTTGTTACATTACATGGCAACGGTGGGCAAAAGTATGCCGTCATAGTTGAGCCGCAATGTTAGCTTCCTGTCACCACGCTTATGTTAGGTGAAACAGCTTGTGACGAGCAAGAAAATGTGGGGTATATCACATTTCATTTACATGTAGTACGGTATACATAGGACAAACAGTGTGTTGAAACGAACGGCTGAGGAACCAAGTTTAGCTTTCAATTCATTGTAGAGACGAAGCTCACTAACACAGCATTTCGTTTGAGTGTGTTGGTGCGTCATATTGTGTTTTTTAAGAGCAGGAAAAAACACGTACAGGAAAAGACGGGACAGGTGCTAACTCGCCACATTGTTTATCACAAAAAAAGCACATGCACCGTTGCTTTTCACTCATCAATTTCAGACGCACTTTGCACATTCACATATCTTTACATAGATAAGCTAACTTCATACACGAAAAAACAGTCAATGTTTTAAAAATAATTGTCTACCAGCCCACCTTCAAAATAACCATGCAAGTGACAATGTGCGAACCATGTGCTTGCCGAGTTCTATCGAGTTCAGTTGCTAGTACCAGCAGAGGTGAGCTGACCCTCCAAACAATCTAGGCTGAGATTATTGATGGACCGGCAGATAACTGTTTCTAAACCGTCGATGGCCATTTCGTGTAACGAGTTAGCCTATATACGTAGCGATATGTGAATTCACAATATGCGTGTAATCATAATAATATAAAAGCGATGGTGCCTATCTATGGTTACCTTTTCCAGATTAAACATTGCTGCAAGTTAGCGCCTGTCCTTTCTTTCTCTGTCCTTGTTGTGTCGTGCACTGAAAAACTACATCAATGTAGAGCCAGCGAATACCTTCTCGTTGAAAGGGCATTCTTGGTTCGGGATAGGAGTCAATACAATTTGGCGTTAAGGCTCATAGACGCCTTCTTTATAAAAAAAATAGCCATAATGCATAAGCGCACTGTCACAAAAGAACGAACGCGAAGTCGTTTTAGATAAGCTTGGTTGAAAAATAAATGAGGAATACCAACCGTACATGTCCAAGAATTGGAAGGAATATTTTATATAATAGGATGCATTGGTTCACGATTACACTGAACGCTGAAATAGTTAATGCGGCGTACATTAAACTCTTAATAAATTTTAATTTCATTTATTTTAGTACTTTTGAACGTAGCAACGCTACAGAAAGATTAGAATACTCAACGAATAGGCAAACTGCCACTTCCCCTGAACCAAGACGAAACTGCAAGTTGGCGTTTCAAACGAGCTTCCACTGTATTTTACGGCTGAGATTTGATTGTAATCATGCAGAAAAAGATCAACAATGACTTCATGACCAATGCATCTTTATTCACAGCTCAAAATAACTAGTCCCTATAATGTGCATAAAAAAGCGTAACATGCGGCCACTTTTGCTAAAATTTGATATTGAGTGCACTATACAATGATGTCCATGCTATGTCAATGACTCATTTAGAGACTGAAAGGATGAAACAGAATATGTTGGTAGGCCTGCCTAAGCAATCAGTGGCATATGTCACAACATCCGGCTGGCAACAAAACAAGCCGAACGTGTTACTTGGTAGTAATACCAGGCATGAAAGGGATGATAAAGGAAAAACACACATAGCGTAGACATTCACTAAGAATGCATACAAAAGGCAGTTAAGACGATTATGTGAGATTTTTTACAAAACATGAGAAAAACAAGAAAATTAAATGGAAGCACAACGGTGTTTGTAAATACAATTATCAAGCTCGGGATTCTTGCAACAACAGACTTCCCAGTATATATACTGTGTAAACACACGGAATCAAATTTCGTCGACGAAAACGTTGTCAGAGCTTCCTCATTTCTTGATTTTCTTTTTTGCGTAAAATGGTCACACACACGGCCATTATGTTAGATGCATGGGTCATATGCGGCGATTATATGCGCCACCATATGGGTGGTGATACAGGTTTCTGGGATATTGCTTTCTGTGCTTATTATGAATGATGAAGTTGTAGGTGACTAGTCCTGTGCTGAGGGGCGACTGTTTCTGATGTTCACAACCGCCGTGCACGCTTGGCTGGTGGTCGAACGCCAAGATCATTCCGAGGTTCTTGGCTCGACGAAGGCACGGGGGAATTTGTGGTGGAGGCTGCACTCGAGGCCGCACTTGAAGATGGCAAAGGTCTTTTCTTGGGATTTGACATTGCATTCCCTAGCAAGCCTGTAAGTAAGAGCAAGGAATAAAACAGTGAAAGAAGATCTGAAAATTTATAGTGCAACAAAAATGAAATCTACCACTCTTTCATCATAACAAGGCCATGTTCTCTGAGAGAACATATAAGCTCAAACAAACGCAAGAACAAGAGGAAGGAAAAGCTAAATTCATGTGTACCACCGATAGAAGTAAGAATGTTGGCTTCTCTTTGATTTACGATACAGCTTTCTTATTATTATAAATAAAACAAAATTCGGCGTCTTGAAAAAGCATGCAAAACTAAGCAATGAAGATAATAATGACAATTCTTCTGTTTGTCACAGTATTTCTTAAGGCCTAGTAATCACACTACAACATGCTTTGCTGAACTTCCCTGCATGCAATCATTTTCCACTCGTATTGCTCACACACTTTCTCATTCTAGTCGGAAGAAACACATACAGACCTATAGCATTTGAGAAGTTCACAGAGGCCTAAGATTCAGTGAAAGCTGGCGAACTCAGTGTCAGTACCCATTTTGATTGCATTGTTCGAATCCTTTGAGGAAACTAGTTACATTGTGCTCAGCTGTCAGCAACACTTCCACCATCATAATTCACAGAACTGCATGGAGAGGCCGGACAGTCAAAATACATCATATAAAGGATGTTTGTCAGAAGTTTCCCAACTTCGCTTGAGATGAAAAATAGGCACAATATTTAGTAGCTTTCAATATTATATTCAGCATTAGTACGCCTAATATTACCTGGCCGTACTACATGCCAAACGCAATTTTTAATGAGTTCCAGCTGTGGCTGTGTTCTGAAAGATTTAAAAGCAGCAAGATTTGTGCTTAGATTTTTGGGAATAACGCCTTTTTGCTTGCAGAATTCTTTTCCTATAATAACCAGTTTGACTTGATATTTTATTTAAGGAAATATCAACTACACACAAAAAACCACTTCCCCGAAAGAAGCCATGAGAAAATGCGAATCCATTGTGTATACACCAACGGTGGCAGCACAAACGCGTTTTAAACGCACTGCAATCAGGTGGTGGCAAGTCACGTTCAATTCAAGGACGTAGGGGCTCCGTTTGCAAGGGGCGAGAAAAAGCGCGCGCGCCCGCTGCTGCTGTGGGCAGCTACAGACACCGAAGCGTGCAATGGTAGAGGCTCCGGTATTCAGGGACGTGCGCACTCGCAGCTACTGCTATGGTAGAGGGTGGAGGACAGATCCCGTCGGACGCCTGACAAAGCCCGACAAAGAAATAAACTCCTTTAAAAAAAAACGGTTAACATAAAGGAAAGAGTACTGCGTGGCTTCAGATGTGCCACAGAGGAAGTTTTTATGCGACGAGTGACTGCAAAAGAAATTATCTTTAGACAACTTGGCAGATTCGCCAAGCGCCCTTCAAGTAGAATAATCAAAAAAAAAGCTAGGCTGGTGTGGTCCTCACCTTGCTCAGAAGAGCTGCCCCTGGACTGGTGAGGTTGGTACAATGAGCCCTGCCGAGGCTGGGCGGGGTGCCTACTGTTCTTACTGGCTGCCGAGGAGGACGAGGAAATAGGCGAGGGCTTGTACTGGCCGCCCGTTTGCAATTGAGGGTGGTGCGGCAGCTGCTGCTTCGTATGATGATTGCCAGAGTGGTGACTGCTGTCATGGCGTGAAAGGTGGCTTGAGCTGGGGTTGTAACTGGAGCGCTGCTGTTGATTGCGTATGCTGGGCTGGCTAGGAGCATGCGCGCTGCGACCACTGCTGCTCACATGATTACTATAGTGTTGGTCGGTAGACAGAGAGCTGCTCCTATTGTGACTGCTGCTCCTTGTTTCTCCAGGATCTGTGCAAAGATAAATCAATGCCCAGGGCGTTTTAAAACGTATATGGGGCCACTCTTAAATGCTGTCTCGATCCTTCCTTTCTCCTGAAGTTTAAGCTTTCAAGCAGTGATGACGACTCGCACGGTGTTACTTTGTATTAGTCTTATTCACTAGTAGGAACAATGTTATGTTGTACAAGGCTTCTACCAATGCTATTTCCATTGATACAAAAAGTTATATTCCACAATATTATTCAATTCACTGTTTTAACACTGCTTTGGCATTATTCATGGAATTTATATAGCTTTCATGAATAATGCGAAAAACCATGTGCGTCTATAAAACATACATGCCGTGCTAGCGACTACTTTTCTAATAAGTACAATAGCCAAATAAGTCTCTTGACAATCAAATAAAAAAATAACCATCATTGTAAACAACGTAGCCCAAAAATGCGCAAGAATAGTTATAATTGAAAAAAAACGCATTAGAGCTCCTTTTTTTCTTTTTAAAACAAGGTAGTAATTATAACTGACAGACAAAAGTGCCAACAAAAGTAGAGTGAATGGTTTAAAAACAAATTGTAATGTAAATGTGCAGAAAGAAAAGTGGTCAAAAAATTACTTGCTAAAAGCTGTATCAGAACCTCGTACTTTCGAATAGCACGTTCAATGCTCAACCACCCAGCCGCAATAGCGGTAGCCTGCTCGTTCACTTAATGGGTTATATATATATTTTCAACAAGTGTCAATATACAGGATGTTTGTCAGCAGTGCCCTAACTTGAATGAGATGGTAAATGGGAATGAAAAGTCGGAAAAATTAGAAGCTTCCCCCAATATAATTTTCATCCGCACTCTAAACAGTTGCAGGCCGAACACAATTCTTTTTAATGTCTTTCCGCCCTGGTTGTGCTCTGAAAAAATAAAAAACACAAGACTTGTGCTTGGATTTTTATGTGAAGTTTCTTCCAATACTAACCACTATGGCTCTATAGTTTTGCCGGATACGTTTTTAGGAAATGGCGATGAGACAAAGAACTATTAGCAACATAAAAAGTTATTAGGATTCAT